>NW_015113331.1:46159-179898 GCF_001443285.1 Poecilia latipinna
AGAAAATGTTTTATTGCCAAACATGTCTGAAGACTCTCAGGTTTTTATATTCAGTAAGGTTTAAAGGAAGCCATTTTGTTTTAAACATCGATTCAGAAACGTCGTTTTTCATTAATTTCTTATGGAGATTAAAATGTTCAGATTAATTTTTGACAGCTCCAGGCCTAACCGACCTTCTCGTCCCTCTTGGCCGGCATGGCCAGGTGGAGCCTGTTGAGGACGTCATGGACCTTCTTGCCCTTTATCTTGGTGTTGACGCGCTGAGCCAGGAGTCGGTCGCAGGCCTGAGGAACGCAGCGGCGTTAAAAAACCCGATGATTTCCCACCAGAGCGTCAGAAAGAGCCCACCTGCTGCCGGATCTCACCTCGGTTTTCACCTTGATGACGCCCTCCTCCGTCAGCGTGCTCGTCTCGATGACCGGGATTTCCTCAGCGGAGAGATCCGCAAAGATTTTCTGGTAACAGATAAAACATTCAGCTTAGAGAGGCTCAGTAAACGATGAGCGGAGGAGCTGAAAACCGATGAAAACCGACCTGGTTCTCCTCCGGCAGCTCGCTGATCTTCTTCACGTCACATTTGTTTGCAACGACAATGAGAGGCTGCGGAAATGAGCAACAATCAGATGCTTGCGGTTTGACGTCACAAGAAAAATAAAAGTAAAAGACAGGATTCATATTTTAAAATATTCCCAACAGAATAAGTTCAGCAGAGTTTCTGAAATAAAAACACAAAGATGAGGAAACAAAGTTTGCCAGAAAATCTTTTGTTGGTTCCCCTCCAACCTCTAGAGGGAGCCAAAGTTCACTGAAGAAAACAGGGGTTAACGTTTACTGCCTTACTGTAATTATTTCTGGGATTTTTAAGTGATAAAAACAGATAGAAGTCTGAAATGTGTGGCATGCATTTGCATGAAGCCCCTGACTGCATCTTTCACAGGAGGTTCAGATTTACACATCTGCAGACATTTTTATTTTGGATGGACAGCGTCTCAACATAAATTTTCGTCTTTCCACAGACTGAAAAATAGTGAGGTTTGGACTTTGACTAAGCCATTTTAGAACCATTTTATTGCAGCTCCAGAAGGTGAACATGCAGCCTCAAAGAGGTTTTCATCCATGATTCCCCTGGATGTACCTCCATTTATCTTCCTAATATGAGCTCTTAACACCTTCCCCTTCCCACAGCATGACGCTGCCACCACCTTGTTTCAGCATGTCGGTGATGTATTCAGTTTCATGAGTAGAGTTAAATTTTCCAACATGTGTAAACTAAAAGCTACAAACCTTCTTGACATCTTCTCTCCAACATGGTGTGATTAGATTCCTCCAGGAAGTTGGGATTTAAATATCAACCATGTTAAAATTTTGTCTTTTTTGCAAAGGTTGTGTGCAGCAATTTCAGCTTTTTTAAGACGCAGTTATGGGAAAAATAAACCTTAAAAAATTATGCAACTTTTTTTTACCCTTACCCTACCCATAACATCCAGGAGGGACTGACTTATAAATCAAAGCTGGATTCTGTTTACTAAGGCATATAAGGCTATGTTTTATTAAAGGGTATTAGAGTAAATGGGGCTGAATAAAAATAAAACACTTTGCAGATGAATCCTCATCATTCTACTTCATACCCATGTTCTCTGTGTTTGTTTACTATAAAATGACGAAATTCCAAGAAAACACATTAAAGTTTGTTTTTAATGTGAGTAAATTCAAGGGATGTTAACTTATTTTATAATTATTATGTTTTCAGGTCTGAGGAAAGTTTAGTTTGGTATTTCAGAGTAAAACAGAAGCAAGAAAAGAGTAAAAACACATTACTTCATCAGTAAATATCCAGAATGGAGGCAGGAAAACAGATCATCTTTCCCATTTAATGCAAAGTAAACCTCTTTGTTTTTAACATGTGAGGTGTGGAGGTCGCACCTTGTTGGCGAACAGCGGCCGGATGTTGTTGAAGAGCTCCAGCTGCTCCTGCAGTGTGTGTCCGCACTGCTCCGATGGGTCCATGACGTAAAGCACGGCCGCCCGCAGGTGAGCCAGAGCTGTGATGGCCTGCATCTCGATGGTGTTCCTCTCCTCCAGAGGGTGGTCCAGGATGCCGGGCGTGTCCACCACCTGCAACAAAACCCCAAACCTCAGTTCCTCTGCAGCAGCAGCAGCAGCAGCAGCAGCAGCAGCAGCAGCAGCAGCAGCCGAGTGGTACCTGCCAGCGCAGGTATCTGTAGTCCATGTGACCCACGAACAGAGACTTGGTGGTGAACGCGTACGGCTGCACGTCGACATCTGCTCTGGTGACCTGAGGGGAAAGGTCAATTTACACGTTGTCAAAACTCCTGCTTCAGCAGCCTAATTCTGACAACTGAATGGTTATTCAATTGACTACTCTGATGATTAATTGAACACTATGCCGATTAATCGATAAAAATGTCAAATTCTGCAGATTTTTCATTTAATCACTGAAGCTTATTTTTTATAATAAATATATAAAACTGAACAAAATAACAATTTAATTATTTTTTAATGACAAAATAAACATTTTATTGCCTAAAATGCAACAACATTGAATTTCCTTAGAGTACGACTTGATTAGTTGGACCAAAGGATGAATCCACAGCTAAAAAAATCCTTCAAACATCTGAAATGATCGCAATAAATTATAATATTGTCGTTTTGAGGACATTTTTAAGTAATATAATGTATCCAAAATAAAAAACAACAATTAAAATCCATAAATAAAAAAAACAAACGCAACCAAAACCATAAGTATAATAAAATATGAAGTCTCTGTAAACAAAAATTGTCCTTCAAAAATATAAAAAATTTGTCTCAAACATTAAAAACAGGCAAAACTGCCAGTTTGAACTGGAAAAGCTCAACCCTTTCTACTTGATTTATCATCAATACATCAACTAACCGATTACTAAAACAGTTGACGATTATTTAAATCTTTGATTAATCGTGATTAATCGTTTCTGCGCTGCTCACCTTGTTGATGAAGCTGGACTTGCCTACGTTGGGGTATCCACACAGCAGCAGGGTCCTGGTGTTCGGGTCGATGCTCGGCAGACGGGACAGATGCTGCCGGACTGTTTGGGATCAGAACCAGAACATTTAGCTAAAGATCCAGCTGAGTGGACGGCGGGTCTGCGCTCGCCTCTCACCTTGCTCCAGGTACTCCAGACTGGACTTCTGCCTCTTCAGGATGGTGCACATCCGACCCAGAGCTGCTCTCTTCAGCTGTTTGCACCGGTACATGGAGTCTCCGTACTTCATCAGACGCACGTAGTCTTTGGCAACACTGGACGAGTTAAAAGGAGACACCTTCAAAATAAAAGCCTTCGGGAATCTGCTGCGGTTGGTAATTTATGCACGAGTGTATTTTTGATTAAATATAAACTGATGGGATTTAATAGTGTTGAACTAAATAGAACTGTTTTAAATACATGCTCTATTTGCTTATAATGTCTTCTCTTGTTTGTCACAAAGTTAAAAAGAATATCAAAAATTGGAAATATTTACATCTCTACTAATGAATGTCTAATATTGACGAATGTCAGCCATAACAGTGACATCAGAAATCAATATTGGCCCAAAGTTTCATATCAATCCATCTCAGCAGAATCTGCAGGACTTTCTAATCCCAAAAACCAAATTCAAACACACTGATCACCACATCTGTGACTTCAATAGACTTTCACTGTCAATAATGAGCAATAATGTAACTTAATTACATTCACTTCAGTGAAATTTTTATTTATTTATTTTTAGGAGTGTTTTTACTACGCTGTACTTTATACTTTTACTTGGGTAATTTTATTATAAAGTATCTCTCCTCTTTACTTGAGTAAAATTTCTGGATTTTCTACCAACTGAACAAAAAACAAACATGTTTTAACCAGAAATTCACCAGACACAGACACACACATGCAGTTTATGTTGAAGTTTATAAGTTTTTTTTATTGAAAGGAACTGATTTGGAAAAAAAAATATTTTTTGCTATTTTTTAAAATACTTATATGAATTATTGTCATTTTGGTCCTTAAGATACCAAAATGTCCACTTAACTTTATATATTGGTCTGTCTGATGATGTAATTTTTAAATATTAAATGATCGATAACTTGATCAGTTACTCAATACTGGAATGGACTTTTACCAAATACTTTTTTACTCTTACTTTTGTAATTTCTTGGACTTACTTGTCGATCAGATTCCTGGCGATGTTTATCTGTCCTAAGGCCAACTTGTAGTGGTCTTTATCATACAGCACGTTCATCAGGTCAGCATAAAACGGATGGATGTCCTGGAAAAATAAGAGATGATCACAACCTGCCTGCAGAAACCAGATCAGAATAATCAAAATACTCAAACTGAGGGTCTTACGTCGAGTTTGGGGAAGTCGGTGAGGATCTGCGTGAGTCGGTCGTGGTAGTTCTGCTGCGTGAATTTCACCTTCCGCATGTAGAAGTGCCGGATGCGGTGGATCTGGTAATGCTTGTGTATTACCGTCGGCGTTTTCCTTTGAGTTTTGGATAAAGTGACGTCGATGAATTCCTGCAGAAATGGAGATGAAGGCGATTCAGAGGTTAGAAACGCCAGCGGTTTGGTTTTCAGAAAAACATAACAGAGTTATCAGAACAGGAAAAATATCTAGACACAACAAAAACCCCAAATCTGAGCTTTTAAATCTGAAAGCAATTCATTCAGAAATTAATTGCTTTGATTTTCTTTGTCATGACCAAATTCTCCAGCAAGAAACCTAATCAAAGATTCATTGCTTCTTATTTAAAAGTTTCTAAGAGCTATTTTATTACATCAATACTGATATAAAGAAAGCCTTGCCCAGTCAGTCAATCAAGTTTTCAGAAACCAAAAGAAAATGTATATAAAAAAAGTAATTCTGATTTCCCACATAAGTAAGAAATTAACTGCAAATTTACAGTTTAAATGTCCAGCAACATCCAGTTTCCTCTCCCATTTTCACCATAAATACAAGGATTACTATTGATTTTTCTAATATCCACCAAAGATATCCAGTTAAATATAATTTTCTAATTTATTTTTATCATAAGTGTTAACAGAACATTTTCAGCTTAAAGGTACAGGAAGCCCATTTTCTCTCTAATTTCCACCATAAATACCCAGCTTTCTGTTGATTTCTCTAATTTACACCAAAAATGTCCAGTTAACCGTCGTTTCGTTTTGATTTCCACCATCAGTGTCCAGTTAGCTGACATTTCATCACTTATTTTAACCATAAATGTCCAGATTTTCAGTTTAAAGATCCAGGAACCCGCTGTTTTCTCAACCATTTGCACCATAAATGCCCAGTTTCTGTCGATTTCACTAATCTCCACCAAAAATTTCCAGCTAACTGCGTATTTTAAGCTTAACGACCCAGTAATCTTCTGTTTTAGCACCTTTTCCACCATGAATATCCATTTAGCTGCCATTTCCTGACCAATTTTCAACAAAAAACCCCTCCAGATTTCCAATCTAAAGGTCCAGTAACCTCTTAATTTTTCTATTATTTTGACCATAAATATAATATTAACGAAAAATATCCAGCAAGCCGCCGATTTCCAGTTTAAAGGTCCAGTAACCTCCGGTTTTCGATTTTCCTCCATAAATATTCAATTAGTTGTCAATCTCCTACATAATTCCACAATTTTACGTACAAATTGGCCGTCTTTCACTACATTTCCATAACAAATCTCCTGTAAGAAATTAATTTCGTCTCTAGTTTATTTTTTAAAAGTACACTAGGCTGCTGCAGTAAAACACGTGTTTTCCTTCGGTGTTTTCTTTCCTGTCTGTCGATCATTTCTCACAACGACTTGAGCGGAAATCGGTTTAAACTGCGAAATCAGTTGAATAAAACTTACCTTGGCGGTGGGAACCACCATAATCTTTTTAAAGTTATAAAGTGCCATTTTGTCGGGACACGTTTAGGTCCACTGACGGCACGGAGAAGGGAAGGGAACCGGAAAATACGTAAATTAAGAGGGTTTTCTGTCTCCTTATCGCCCTCTCGCGATTGGAGTGAGGGACAGCAGGAGGAATTTATAAAATACGTTTTAAAACCTAAAAATCCGTTTGACGTTTTCGCTCACATTGTTTTACTTCATATTTTATATTGTATTTAGTCAGGTTCATCTTTATCTGATAGTAATACTTATTTATTGATTTGAGGCAGTTTAATCTTGTAAATAAATGTTTTTAGACCATGCACCTATTAATATTGGACATAACGGACTTACCCATAATACTCAAAATAACGGATTTCTTTATTCTTTGGGTTTAAATGCAATAATTTATTTATTACTTTTTTTAAAAACAAGACTTTTATCAAAGCGTTTCGAATCGTTAACTGAAGCAAAAATAATAACTTCAGAAAGATTCTATTTTTGTAAACTAAACAACATAATTGAGACCTATTCATATAATCTTAGAATTAAATGTTTTTAAACGCTATATTTATTAAATTTGGACCTAATAAACTAAATAAATCTTAAAATACCAGATTTTTTTACTTTTAGATTTAAATTCAATAATTAATCTACTGCCATTTTTAAACGCCTCTTTTATTAAAGTGTTACACTAAACTAAACAAAAAACACAAGAGACGGAAAAAACACACCAATTTGTTGTGACCCGCGCTAATTAGAAATTACCCAATCAGAAAGCGCCGCTGTTCCAGAGACCCGCCCACCCTCGTTTATCACGAGTGAAGTTCGCGTGCGCCCTCTGGCCGTCTGGGCCAATCAGGACGGCCCGCTGTGTGAGCGAGGGAGCGAGAGGTTCGAGCGGGGAGCCCTGTGACAGCTCCAGGTTCTCTGCTGCACCAGAGAGAGGGAAAACACGAAGAGGTTCCACTCTGAGGCCAAGACGGAGGCGGCTGTTTACCTCTTAAGCAATCGCCTCCATCCTAAAGAAATAAAATTAATTATAATATCGACTCAAATTATCAAAACAAAGGAGAATTAACTCAATTTTCTACTTGATAGCGATAAAATATTTCAATGTGACGTCACACTCAATTCAGAAATCACACAGAGGTGAAGAAAACTAGCACCTAGTATTTGGAAATGTAACGCATTTTAACCTTAGAATTATATTTCTAAGTTGGAAAATTAGTAGCAACTGTCTGATAATGGCTGAACCAGATAAAAAAAAACGTCTATATTTAATTCTCCTAAGGGTGTCCAAAGTGTGGCTCACTCAAAGGGCCATTTGAGTGGTTTTGAGTGGCCTTGGATGCAATTCAGGAATGGTTTAAATGGTACCGGTGCCAAAGGAGACTTTTTGTGTTTTTCTTTGTATGAAATTTTTAATAATAAATTAATATCTTAATAAATAGAAAATTTTAAATACAAAAACCAATGTTTTGATTTTATTTTAATATTGTAGTAAGTAGGGCCATACTGACTTCTTATTCAAAAACAGACTTGGTCAAACCCAATAATTAAATACAATTAAGGGTTTTCAAAGACAGTGCTAATTTTTGTTGCTGGGAATAAACTAAAATTGATATTTTGACTGACTACTTAGGAAACTGCACAGCTTTGAGACTCTTTTTCTGACCTGTTTAACAAGTAATAAGAAAAGAATTCACAATGAAATCATAATTGCATTTTCAACTGAATAAATAAATAAATTGTGGAACTTGAGCTCTTTCAACTTTGTGATTTTGGCCCACAGTGCAAAAACTGTTTGAACACCTCAGTCCTAAGTATTACAATTTAATGAAATAATCCCGTCAGAAGTATAAATTAAACATGCTTGTTCTTCATTCAGTGAAATTACTCTCAGTGGGAAGAGCAGCCAGAAATTTTACTCAAATAAGGGTAACAATACCTTAGAATAATATTAGTAAAAGTATGTTATGGAAAACTACTCCTAACAATTTTTCTCTCTACTTAAGTAAATGTAACTACCCACCTCTGAAAATAATACAATTGATTCCTGCAACATTTATTTTGTTTTATGTTTTTCCATTATTATTTTACATATCAACTATTTAAATGTTAGGACTCATACTTAATGTCAAAATTTTGAATTTATTAACATCCTATACTTGATTTGTTAAAAAAATTAAACATTTTAAAAAATTCGCTCAAATTTCTCATCACAATTTAATGGAAACATAGCTACAGTAGCTACATTGCAGATGTGCTCACAACTTTGTAAATATTTTTTCTACTGTTGAAAAAACACAATTTCATGATTCAAAAACATTACTTCAAAGAAGAAGACTACTTCCTGTCGTCTTCTTCTTCGTGTTTTGAGCCAGTGGCACCATCCGATTGATCATGTGATTCATGTGATGCGGAGAAAGTGTTTCCATTTCAGTTTGGCAAAATAAATCAATTTCGAAAGTAATAATAATAATAAAAAAATCTCATCCTACTGCCAAAACCTTGCATTGAAAAACACTTTTTATCAAACTTGGCCTGTTTCCATTAAGCAAATTTATTTTCGAAATGTCAAATTGCACAATTTTATGGCTATTCATGCGAGTTTTGAGCAAATTTAGAAAATTTTGTAAAAACGAAGAAAAAGAAAAATATGTGTATTTGGCATGTTTCCATCTGACTGTAATAAAGAGGAAGTTGAGATTCCAAACTAGCATGGACTACATATTGAAGAAAAATTTGTACTGGAGGGCTTGACTTTCAAATTCATTTTTCAGAGTTTTGTGTCTCTGGTAAAGCACAGACCAAAAGGTCAAAAGGAAAGTTTGCTACTTTCTATGTTCTAATAATTAATTCTTCATTATTAGTGCATTAACTCTTTTTTTTTAAAGAAAAAACAAACAAATAAAGTACAAACATTTTTTACAAAACTGAGGAAGTTTTTTTTAACATTGCCATTTCCATCAGACTTTTCTAATTTGATCCTTCAAAATGTGTATAAAAATCTTTGATAGATGGACACAGGAGGAATATATACCCAGCCTCCCTTTCATGTTAACCAGAAAAGCAGTTTAGGTTGAAGTGAGACTTCCTGTTTCTACACCAGCTTTGTTCTGATGCTGTTTTCTATCTGCTGAGCCTGGTGGTCTAATATGTATGAACACATTACCCACTGTTAGTATTAGTTTTATTAATTTTAAGCAAAAAATAATAATTTGGAAAAGTTTTTTTAAGTTTTGAAATTTTTGCAGTTGATTATATTGTATTTTGTCTTAAAAATACAACAATTTGCTCATAACTTTACAGTTTTTTGTCTTTCTAATGATATCATTTGTTTATTAAAAGTACTTTTGTAGTCAATTTTTATCTTATTTGAGTACATTTTTTATTTTCATCTGAGTATAAATACTTTAGCACAATTTTTGGCTACTTTATTAAACGTCTTCTTTCAGATGAAATAGGGAGAAAACCTGTTTCCTGCTTTTCCCCCATAAAACCTTTCGCTTTAATCACTTCCAAATAGAATAGACTACACCTGATTGTGGTAATTTCCAGGTTAGAATTTCAGAGGCAGATTTAATGTAGCACTTGGAACCACTGGCTTTTCACATTGTAACTCCAAAATATATATATTTTTAGTTTATTTTTCCTATTTGTGGCTTTTATTTTGGTAAAAATGAGTTGCACCACATTTCCAACAACTTTTATAACTTTTAACTGGAACAGGATTAGTTTAGGTTTGATATAATCACTTCAAGTAAATTCTAATTTCCATGTTTGAACCCAGCATTTTTCCTTAAAAAGATTTCTCTATTTGTTTTTACAGGAGATGATTCTTAGGAAAAATAATACTGACTTTAATAATAAAAACTGACTCCTCACAGATTTCTATTTTTCCCAGAATTGTGAGAAAAAAGTCTGATTGCTTAAAGACAAAATTCTGATTGTAATCTCAGAATTCTGACTTTTCTAAATTCTGAGTTTAATTCTCAGATTTAAGTTGCAATCATAACCTTATGGTTGTAATCCTCCAAAATATTTTTCACATTTCTCTTTCCATGTGACATTTCCACACATGTATACATTCATTTTTTCTTTCAAAGCTCACGAGTTCTTAATCAGAATTGCAACTTTCTTAATTTTGAGGGTAAAACACAATATTTTGAGATTTAATTTTTAATCCTTAGATAAAAGTGAGAATCTTTTGATTAAAATCTGACTTCTAAGATTAAAGTTAGAGTTCTGATTTTCTTTCTCATCATTTTGAGGAGAAAAAACATAAATTCTGAGATTAAATTTGTAATTCGGAGATAAAAGTCAGAAAATTTAATTTCTTCCTCAGAATTCTGAGATGAAAATCTGAATTTCCACTTTAATCTCATCAGTGAATCTAGTTTTTTTCTTTCTTAAAAATTCTGAGATTAAATCAGTATTTGGACGTTTCTTCTCAGAATTAGGAGGTAAAAACAAATTCTGATAGTAAGTGTATAATTCTGAGATTTAAGTCAGAATTGTGACTTTTCTTCTTCAGATATCTGAGATTAAAATCAGAATTTTGTGATTAAAATCAGAATTAATTTTTTCCTAGTGGTGGTAATTCTCTTCAGTATTTTTCCCATTTTTTGTCTTGTGAAATTTTCACGCATTAATTCTGTTAATTCAAAATGAGCGATATCCATAGTCTAATAATGAGAATGACATTTTAATTATCAGAAATGTTTTATTTTGTCTCCAAACTCGTTGGAGTGACTCCTCTGCTGACCAATAGACGATCTTAGTGCTGCACACGAAAGGGAAAGGAAACGCCGACTTCTCCATTCCAAAATCCCTTCTGCCTCATCTTTTAGCACCAACGGCTTGTTTGATCGATTTGAAGCTTTGAGACGCTCTCTCCTTGGCTTCAGGGCTTCTTTCGGTCGCTTTTCGACTGCCTCTTTGCGCAGAGCCAGCTGTTGGCCTGGAGAAATCCATCACCGCTTGAGATTTGAGGCGCCAGATTTATTGAGCCCGAGTGCACAAAGTTGATAGTTAGCCACCTAGCTAACTGTTAGCTCGCAGCCCTTTTTTGGTTCCAGCTTCGGGGGCGTCGTTTTGCGCTACATTTGGCTCCCGACAGCTAGCAGCTACACCTGAATGCTCCTTTTGGTGAGGTTTAGAGCTGCTGTCGGTAGAGAAGGCGCTCATATTGGCTGCTCGCTGATAAGTCGGCGTAAAAAGCCCGGAAGGAAGCCAAAGTGAAGGCCCGAGTCCAGCAACACCAAGAGCCGCCTCCGTCAGTGTTTGTACCGCCGCGCAGTGAGAGTTGACAGGTGAGTGAGAAACGGCCTTTACCATCCCGTGGAGGTGGGAATGGATTGACATCCATGTTTTCTGTTATTATAACTAAATATTGATGTTATCTGTAATAGTTGAGGGGTTGGGAATTTCGCGGAATCACGCCATCTTTCCAGTTGTAGTTAGCCGCGGTTGCTACTTTCCTAGCTCAGTTAACTTTACAGCAGTGCTTTTTAACAGCTGGGTTATGTTGGTGTTTAAACGTTCATATTCGGACCGAACCGACCTCTGATTAAGTCTTTATAGTATTCCCCCTTCACCCTCCAACCACAGGCCGGTTATGGCCGTGGCCTTTAGCCCGGGAGCTGCAGTCTTTCTCGGCTCAGAGTCTGCATTGCGTCTGTGGTGGAAGTTGCTGTGTTGACTTGGAAAGTTGATCCAAACAAACATGGCTGTTGTGTTGGGAGGCGTCATTATTTATAGCTACATTTACACTATTTCTACCCTAAAGGTAGATGCTTTTTACTTTTTGTCTCAAAGTTTTATGTGTTTTTATTTTTTGAATATTTACAAAAATACAGCGTGTTGCATTATGTCAAATCTTTTGTTTTGCAAATCCAAGGGAATGGGTGGAAGTATAAGCTTATCTATACAAATAACATGTATTATATGTCTAATACAAATATATAACATTTAAACACGCATTTATTAGTTAATCCATCAATATAGTGTCTATTTAAATTTAATTACAGCAGCAAGAACAACCATTATGTTTTAAATTTGACAAAAAACAACAAGCATCAACAACAAAAAAACTAATAATAAATAATAATATTTATGTTTGTGTGATAATAAAAAAAATCAATATTCAAATTATTTCACAGTTTAATGCCAGTTACTGAAGTTTTTTCTGATAGTTCTTAATTAGCAATTGTTAATTTTTGACTGTGTAAAGAATTAGAACTGTATGTAGTTTAATTACTTTAATAATTCATTTTTTACAAATGGTTTGTAGGCCTGTCTCAAATCAATTAATCTCATGATAAATTAAAACAAACCCAATATTCTCCATTTGCATTATGTTTTAATTTTATTTTTTCTCTCTTTCTGCCAAAATCTGGATAACAAAAGTCTTCAGTCTGTTGTTTTGGTCCCAGTTAGCCCGTCTTTTGAAGGACATTTTCTGTTAGAGACTTCATAATTTATTTTATTTGCTGTTTTGTTTATTTATTTTTGATAAATGAACAAAACAACTCTAGTGTTAAATGTTTGTTAGAATCTAAAGTTTATTGATATTTGAGAATGTGTTCTTGAAAATGATGTCAACTTCTAGTTTACAATTTATCAATTATCATTCAGCAAAATTTGTTCTTGTGACAGGTCTATGGTAATGCTGTTGAGAATCTTTGAAATTCCCTTCAGAGACGTCTTTTCTTTCAATATTTGTGTTTTGGGTAAAAATTGCACGGAATTTAAGTGGTTATTTTGATCCCCTTACATTATATGTTTGCTTTGCCACATTCCAGTTGAATTTTTAACATTTTACCGGTCAGGATTTTTTAATTGTCTTTTTGACAAACAATTGAATAACAATTTTAACCACCTTTTTGGATTTTAGACGAATGATATTAAAGTAGAACTGGACCAGAAATTAAACTGGCTGATTAAAATGCTAAAACATGGCTGTAAAATAAGTTTTTAAAACGTTTACAAGCAGAATCAAGGTATCAATCTGGAATGGGTGATATGGTTTGAAATCTTTTCACATATATGTTTTTTGCTTTTATGGATTTCTAAAATATTTTTGATATTTTTGCTATCATGGAAAGATTAGAATAATAAGATGTGAAACTAAAATTTATCTTCCTGTTGATCTTATTTTTAAATAGAAAAGCATCAATTTTTTCCTAATTCTGCTGAAATTAAAGATGCTTTTCATTAAATGTCATTTATAATAATTATTAGTGTTGGTAAAATCTAGAGTTGTAAAACATTAACATAGTAACAAATTTACCAATATCACAAAATCTCACAATACAAGCATTTCATGTCTATATTTATTGATTTGTTTTGCGTTTTAAATATCTGAAATACTGCCAAACTGGTGGTGTGACCTTTCCAGTTTTATTCAGTTTTCACTCCACATCAATATTTGAAATTTTGAAGCAGTTATGAGGCACAACCTGAAACTGATGCTGCACAAGTTAGTCAGCAAGTTGTTGCTAGGTAACCAAAGAGTGAGCAAGTTGCTAGGCAACCGAAGACTGAGTGAGTGAGTTGATTCCACCAACCTAGCTTAGCTAACGGTGGGAGACTTTCCTCTGCCTGACTCCCCCAGAATGCTGTGCATAGGAGTTCAGTGAATATTATAAATATTGAATGTTATATCACATGTATTATCTATTGATATTGATCACATGTTTATTGCATTATATATAGTTATTGATTTTTGTTGTTGTTTTTTTTGAGACGCTTGAATTGACTCAATGCAGTTTGCTTTGGCTTTAGCTACCAGAAGGTCGTCATGTTTTCTGGCACTTCAGAATGTTTTAACTACTGAATCTTAATGACAAATTTTGTCTAGAGATCAGTCAGCTTGAACTAACTATAATCCTTGATAATTGTTTCTTTAATAAACAGTTTCTCAGTTTAATATCTTTTTCTCCAGTTTTTCTCATCTCACATGTGGCTTCTGTGAAATCCAAACTCTGTTATCCTGCTGGAGAATCTCTGATAAATTATTGCGTATAAGGTTTAATTCTTGATCTCAGTAGACTTTTGTTCGCTCTTAAGAAGCCAATTAAATCTGCGTTCCAAGACTCTGAAACAGAACCACTTGTTTGCCTGTAAAAAAGTCAGACTGGAAACATACTTGGTGGACCACTGCGGCTTTTTGCGCCAGATTTATTTCAGAGAACCACGGGGTCATAAATTACTCTGTAAAATTATACAGAAGGAAAACAAAGGTGTGGAAAACGGCGGGAGGGTGGAGGATGTTTTGGTTCAGGATTGTCTAGACAATGAGACTGACTCACTGCCCTACTGTTCATGTGTTTTAGCCCGGGTCGGGGGTTCTGTTATGTTATTATTTTTAAGCTGGTTTGACTTGGAAATCACTGCTTCAACATGTTTTTACTCAAATAAAAGTAAAAAGAAATTATCCAAGGGGAACACATGTTTAACAAAAAGGCTTCTCAAGTACTGAGTAGCTGATCATAATATATGATTTAGCAGCGAATTTGAAGAAGCCTCTGACTGAAGACACTCTGTGTACAGTACATGCTAGCACACGGCAGTACAGTACTGGATGACAATATATAATGTATACTCAGACCTGTTGCAATAAGCAATGAATCAATTAATTGCTTGATTCATGTAATAATTTCCATTTCCATAATTTATGATTTTTGTCTTTCTACCAAAAACTGAATCATTGAAGTCTTCTGTCTGGTGTTTTGGTCTCATCTAGCCCTTTTTTGGAGGACAGTTTTGTTTACAGAGACTTCATAATTAATTTTATTTGTCGTTTCTGATGTTTGGTTTCTTTATTTTGGATATTTGAAATGTCTTAAAGTTTCAGTATTAATTATTCAATAGAATTGAAAGTTTGTTGATTTTTGAGAATGTGTTCCTGCACTATTATACCATTACCATTAAATATGGCCTCAAAACAATAACATCGTTTATCACAATAACTACTGGGATGATTTATTGTCCAGCTAAATGTGTTATTATGAAAGGCCGATGTTTATTGTATCGTCTTGGCTCAGCAGATAGAAAACATTACAAACAACAACAAAGTTTATACACAAACAAGAGGTCTCACTTTGACATAAATTGTAGGTGTCTCTGAAACATGTTTCAATCAGTAAAGTTACTCAATCAATATCCAGAAAGTTTACTCAAGTAAAAGTACTGCTACTCCATAATATTACTCAAGTAAAACTAAAATGTACTGTTACTGTTTTTTTTTCCCAAAAAGTTACTCATGTAACTATAAATGATTAAATGAAACTAATTACTAGTAGGAATGCACAATACATCTGCAGTAACATTGGTATCAACTGACGTTTATTTTTTTAACACAGTTGTGTCGGCCCAGTAGTGAAACTGGGCCAATATTGTACAATATCAGTTATCAGGCATAACAACAATATTGACTTTGGATATTGTTTTATTTTTTTTTATCAGTGCATTCCTAGGTACAGAGACAGAGATTTCTGTTTCTATAATATCTAACTGTACTTAGATAAGATTCTACTTTAAAATGTCAACTCCACATGTTTTTTATGTTTAAATATAAGGGAAACTTTTTATATTAACTGCTGTCTTTCTCGGCTCAAAATCTAAATAATTCATAGTTTTAAAGTAGGAAACCTGGAGAAAAATACATGTAATGGTCTTCATATGTTTTCTTGTAGTTTGTATACAGGAATCTGAAGCAGCTTGTTACACACCAAACCATTGAAGAATGTATCCCCTGTTTCTAAAAACAATATATTTACATCTTATTAGTTTGTGCAAGTACATCTCTGACCTAACTGTGTACATTTCCAACATTATCACTGCTTAGTTTTAAAAGTGCAGACTGCAGGATATAGATCTAAACCAGGCAAGTTTGTGTAAATATCTAATAAAAAGTCATTTTACTCCAATATATTGCATAAAACAGCTTTTAATTAAAAAAACTACAAAGAAATAATATAAAAATAATTACTTAATTCTAAAATATATAGATAAAAATGCTTTTAATTCTACTGTTCAGGAAGGTTTTGATCTTAAAATGGTTATTCTTTTTAGATTTGTTTTTTTTCTGAGCTCCATTCATATCTGTGGAATGACATACTGACTGTGTATCATCGTCATTGTGTGGTTCAAAGGTCATCAGCTTTACAGCCATGCCATTCTCTCCCTGCTTTGTCTGCAAACACAATCAGAGCCCGTGTCACAGGCAGGCACCGATTGTTGGGCTGGATTATCAGCGCTTCACACACAGCTTCAGCAGAACGGCAGAAAATACGTGTTTCCACCTCTCAGGAGTCGAGTTTGAAAAATGAGACTATCAGCTGAGAGTGAGAAAACTAGAGAGATGCAAATAGTTACAGGGCCTTTAAAAAGTATTTGCCTCTTTTATTGTTGTTACAAATCAGTTAAGAGCAACAAAATTGATTTTTACTAAACAAAAAACAAAACCATTTAATATCAAAATAAAAACTGTTTTCTACCAAAATGCATTTTAAATAAAAATAGAAATGATTACATAAATATTTAAAGTAACTTCAGTTAATTCAACAGAGGTCCAGTCAAGTGGTGCTAGTCGTCTCACAGGAGACTGGAGATAACCTGAGTGCAATGAGTCTGTCTCTAAAAACACCTGGTCCTTTTGCTAATCTAATACATGCTCAGTCTTTGCCTTTTAATACAAAACATGAAGGCATTGTAAGCAGAACATTGTAAACAGAATTAGAAAGATTTTTTTTTACATTTTTATTGTTTTGTGGAATTAAATTTCAACTGTTTCTGCAGCTCCACAAACAGAAATACAGTTTAAAAATAAAAAATTCAGCATGTTAATCGCGTTCGATTCACTTCTGATGGCCATATCTTTGTCTCTCCTTAAAGTAACTGCCGGCCACTGACCTTTGACCCGCTCCGTCCACCCACACATCACAGCTGATATTTGCTAAACATCCGTGTTCAAAGCTAATGTGTTTTTGTCTCCGTCTGCTCCCTCTGAAGCTTACTTGGTGACACAGAGACTTCTCCCTGAGGAGCCAAGAAGCAGACGGCTCATGACTTCTGACCAGGACACGAAAGTTGTAGCTGAACCACAGGTGCAGCAAGTACAAGAGGCAAAAGAGAACTCTCATTTGGTGAGTTTTGTGTTTTTTCTTTTGCCGTTTTTCAGCGTTTCTGTTTTGGTTTGCAGCAATTTAAGCAAAGCGGTTTGACTTTTGCCACCTCTGATGGCTCAAATTGTTGCTTTCTATCTAATAAGCCAACATGTGGCCTGACAATGGTATTGTTTTGAGCTATTTGCTGGCTTGTGTTTTATGAAGAAGAAAGTCTTGGTGAATGAAAACATCTCCTGTAACTGAAGAAGCACGACCTGCTTTTATTTCTTTCCTTTCGTGAGTTTAGTACAAATAAAAACCCAAACAAACTGGAAGTGTGCAGGATTGTTTGTGTGGCCACTGGAGAAGCAGCACTATTTATATACATTTTTGATCAAGTTCATGGTGATTTATGTTTTAAATTTTGTATTTATAATTCTGGAGAATATAATTTGAGACTAACTTTGAGTTTATGTTCTTATTTTGTCAACAGTCAAATAGAAATCCAGCAAGAAACAAACAGAATAGTGAATTGCAGCGGTGCATTGTGGGGCTATTTTTTTTTGTCAATTTAGTTAAATCTGCAGTATGTAACTTTCATAAATGTTTTTTATTTACATATTTGTTAAAACTGTTAGCATATCATTACATTATAACATGAGGCAGATAATCTGTGAAAAGATCAATCTCCTCCACCTCCTTCCTGAGCTGCTATTATTATCTGAAGAAATGCACCAAAATTAACCAATCAGAGCCTGGAGGAGGGTCTTAGTGCTGCCAATTGTTCTCATGTAGTCGCTGCTAAATGTGCTAATGGTGGAGAAACGACTTACTGCTAAAAGAAAACCATTTATCAGACGTCTTCGGTGACCATGCTAACTAGCATTAGCGTTCAGAACAAGCCCCCATTGCTGCAGTGCAGCAATGGGGGCAGCGTTAAGATCCGCCTTCTGTCTCTGATAGATTGTTTCTAGTTGATACTGGGAGCACTGGGATATGCTAGAGGAGCTTGATGGGTTTTTTTTTAACCATACTGTCACTACAAAGTGACAGATTCAGCAAATATGCCAAAAAAGTGCATCATGTGAAATCGGCTGTCTGTTGGGTGTGTCTGAAGGGCCCAGTGTGTTGATCCTCATGTAAATCCAGGTCTTTCATCACAGTGATGGAGGAGAAGCCTCCATCCTCCTGTTATTATTTCAGAAACCTTTCTTAGAAAGCGTTGGATCAGGACCTGCGGACAGTTCATCACCCTGATGGCTGCAGCCATCAGTCACTTCCCTCACTTTGTTCCCAGATGTTGAGGAAATGGCTTCTTCGGCTAGAAACACGCTTTACGTGTCGAAGTGATTCATATTAACTGCCTCTGTAATGTGAGCTGCGGCCTGTTTTTATTTTAGGAGATGATTGGTTTCATTGTAAAGCAGAGACTAAATTCTGACTCATCTTCTCTCCTTCTCTCCAGTTTTGAGTAAAATAATAATTATTACCATTACAGGTAAACTGTAGCATGTTGGTTAAATGTGAAACTGTATTAAAATTTATTACATCAACTCTCAGGCCCTTCGGTTAATGCAGAGGATTTTTATTTGTTAGAATATCTGTTCCCATGAGGCTTGTATGTAAAGTTAAAAATAACCTCTAAATAGTTTAATTTTCATTAAGACCACATTTCTCTATTTTTTTTAATTGATCTGATTTAATATTCTAATCTTAAATGTCAAGTTTACCTGTAGCAGAAAATTATCATAAACAGAAATGTGAGTATTTAAAATATACACTGTTTCACTACAAGTTAATTTAATTAATTATGTAAATTATTGACATACATTTGACCCCACTGGCATTAATTTTGAGTAATTAATTGCATAGATTTTAATGCACCCAAAATGTTAACTCGGTCACTTTTTTACATAAAGAAGTTCCTGCAGGAACCGATGCATTCACATGTTCCTGGTATGCCTGTGAACCTGACACACAAGCGACATCCACTAACGATAAGCTCACTGGAGATTAATTTCTGCTTCAAAAACCGATCTGATTGGATGTTGGAAAAGACTATCGTCATATTCACATTTTGCTAAAGGAGTTAGCCAGTCATTGAAGCTATCCTAGCTTAAAATGGCATCTCAATGCTAAACATGTAGCTGCAGCACAGACGCTAGCTCTAGCATTCACTGCCTACATTTCTAAAGAAAGTCCATGAATGACTAGGAGTTCCTGAAACACAGGAAAACTGAATTATGTACCAATCTGATGGTTTATTAATCTAAGGGTTTACATTGATTTAAAAAATACACATTTTAGTTTCAATTTTGAGGCCCTAATTTAAAAAATCTGATGCCTGCAGGTCTTATGATTGAATCTGTGATGCCAACTTCAGTTTTTTCTAAACTCTCATATCTAGAGTTGGAAAAATCAGTCTGATTTAAATTACCCGATTAGTTTTGTAATAAACACAGCAGTTACTGTTTGTGTACACATTTTGAAGTAGCTGTGGCTGCTGATCTGCTCATGTAGCCTCACAAAGATTATGTAACTTCAGGATGAGAAATCTTTCCAAATTGAAACGGTGGCTCCTAGAGATAAGAGACATCCAGACTCTGCAGAACGTCTCCAAATTCAGGGAGCGGAACTGAAACCTAAACATCCAGAGGTTTTAAAGAACTGAAAAATGCTCATGCCAAAGCGATGAAGGCTGTTTTACTTTTCAGCCTCTCTGTGAGCAACTCTTCTGCCTGGCGTCTCAAAAGTCTCCTGAAGGCATTCGAACAGCTTGCATGGCGTATTATTCCTCCATGAAGCTGCTTGGACCTGCTGGGTTGATTGATGGAAACACATGGTTGACTTCTGCAGTGACTGTTTGGGCTAAATGTGGTCACTGGGTGGGAAGCCCCAACAATATGCAACCAAATAGAGTTTGTAGTCCAACAATTTGGTATGATTTATGATTTTACCTTTGTGTGTTTTCGATCAGATGTCAAAGCTGCAGTATGCAACTTTTATAAAAATTGTTTTTTGCATATTTGTTAAAACTGTCACCATGTGGTGACAGTATATGATGATACAAATAATTGCATAATAAATGAAAACAAATACAATAATTTCCATTTGTATGATTTATAATTTTTCTCTCTACAAAAAACGGGATGACAAAAGGCTTCAGTCTGGTGCTTAGTCTCAACTAGACCTGCTTTTGAAGGACAATTTTGTTAGAAAGACTTCATAATTAATTTTATTTGTTGTTTTGTTTATATATGTTGGATATTTAAAATGTCTTCCAGCTCCAGTCTTAAATCTTCATTAGAATTTAAAGTTTATTGATCTCTGACAATGTGTTCTTGCATTATATTACTTTAAAATGGTCTGAAAACAACAATTTTATCGCTTATCACATTAACTTCTGAGACAATATATTGTTCAGCAAAATTTGTTATTGTGACAGGCCTAGATACAATCTGTCAAAAGATAAATCTTCTCTATATCCTTTTTAAGCTGCTATTGCCGTCTGAAGAAATGCACAGTTCCCAAGCAAAAACAACCAATCAGAGCCAGGAGGCGGGTCTTATTGCCGTCAGTCATGCTTGTGTATTCTGTTTAATATACTAATGGTGGAAAAACAACTTACAGCTACAGGAAAACTGTTTATCTACTGTAATAAATGTTAGACTATGCTAGCTACAACAAGGGGAATGAGTTATTGACAGCGCTAAGACCCGCTACATGGCTCTGATTGGTTGTTTATAATTAGCTTGATTATCTGCCTGATATGAATAAATATGTAAACACACACACACACACATATATAAGAAGTTACATCCTGCAGCCTTAAATGGGTTAAAATTTAGTGTGATGCCTTCAGGCGTTGGAAGGTGTTTTTACCCTGTAAGCCGCAAAATTTGGAAAAGGAAAGATCACGATAAAGACTGGAAAACGGATAAGAAGCAGAGGAAATGGAAAGGGGGCAAACTGACGCCCTGATGGCGTCTGGTGGGGTAACGCTTCAGGCTGTAGGTCTCATTACAAGCTGCTGGTGGTGGAAAAGCAATCAGTGGACCAAACGACGGTTTCCAGTGTTTTTAGCATATTTAGTTCAGGGAGATCCAGCTTCACTGCAAACAGAGAGGAAAATCTTTCCATGTTGGGAACAAAGGGACATGCTGCAACTATTTCTACATCACAGAATTTGATTAAAATAGCTTCATTATGGTAATTTTATTGATTTGCCTCAAACTGTTAAGCGTAGACCTCAATATATGCACTATCTGAAAGTAGTTTTCTCAACTTTTAGCATTTCCTGCCAATAGTTTCATATCCGTCTGCATTTTAAGCAACTAAAATCTGTTCCTGTTGGCCAAACGAACCTGCCTGCCCATATGTTGAGCACATATGTGTTCAAAACGCATTGGATATTGACCTATTTTATAGCCACAAATGTTCAAGTCAAGGCATTTATAATTCAGACCAGACATGAAGAAAGGCAAAGACTGTAGTGAGTCTGTTAGAAAAGACAGCACCAGTTGTTTCTGTTTGGTTTTTCACCAGTAGAGAATATGGAGAATGTTGTTAGATTAACACGATTATTATCCAAGAAGTGGTCATCAGGTTAATTTCAGTTTGACGGATGGTAGAAATGGTCTTAATGGTAGAACTTTCAATCCTGAATGTCCGTCAGGAAAAAGTTTTAAAATTAGAAGAAAAAAGTCATGGTTCTTGGAAAATGACAAAAAAAAGTCCAAGTGTGATTTAAAAAAAGTATAACTTCTTTTTTTATTTGTACATCACAATAAACTAACATAACTGTTTTGTAAAATTTATTATCAACTAATGAAGGATTTTATTGTGGATTACATTACTGTTTTCCCCCTGCTATTTAGGTGTAGATTTTTATGTAAGTCCTTTGTGCTTTTACCTATTTATTATTCTCCTATCTTTGATCTGTATTTTAATTGTGTAAAATATACTGAATTAATTATTGGATATCAATAGGTGCTCAGTTATTATACCACTTCAGGAGTTCTGGGTAGAAAATATTAGCAAAGTTTTTTTCTGCAAACTTTGATTTCTATACAGTTTTGTCTTAATTACTGCTCTGACTATGTTGTTCTTTCAACAAATTGCCTTTTTTTAGTCTATATTTTCTAGTTGCTAACTAAATTAGCTGATTATTTGACAAAGAACAATTAATCCAATTAATCCTTTTCAGCCATAGTTGACTGTTTTTATTCTGATTCCAGAAGATGTTTGTCATAGTATTGTGTGCAATAAAAATAACTCCCCTGGTGTTTCTCAGTTCATATCGAGCCTCTGATTGCTCCTGATGTTTGCACACCAGCAGATTAGTCCAGATTCAGTTGTTTGCAGTCGCTGCTCTTATCTTGGCGGTGCTTCATCAGCTGCCCTGGGATGACACCGACAGTAACTCGCCTCTGAATCACTCCAACAAAACGGAACCGTCTCTCTCTCCGTCATCACGCCAGCCAACCTTTTCACCCTTGTCAAGGAATGGAAACATTTAAAATCTCTAAAGGTCAAGCAATGCCCGGTAAAAAAAAAACAACACGTCCGGTGATGTCAGCGGGGGGTTTCTATGGCAGCCGGCTCGGACAGGAGCTGAAGCATTAGCATAGTCTGCTGTGTGTGTGTCTGCCTGGCCTGGATCTGCCGGTGCACCTTCCAGTCAGACTCGTCTCTCTTTCTATGAATCTGCTTCTTGTTTTGACTTGTTACTCCTCCTGTAAGAGGAAACAGGTTTCACTGTTTTCGTTCTACTCCCAGCAGCTAATTAGTGGAGTTAGTCCATTAAAACACCCATGAGGGTTGAGCTTTAGCGTTCGCAAAGGCTTCAGGTGAGCGCCTCAAAGCCCCATGGACGTCTCCGCTGTTTTCCCAGAGAATGACTCAGTGCAACGGTGACAAAAACAAAAGCAGACACGGATGCTGAACAGGAGGAGGCAGCCACTCAGCTTGTGCAACGTCAGCTTTGCCCACCAGGGCAGCGGAGCCTCTCTGCTGTCATCAGATTTGTTGAATCGACGGAGCAGCTCGGAGCAGACGGAGTCGGAGGAGTCCGGCTAAAACTCGAAATCACACGGGGATGATCAGAGGTCTCATTCTGCCTGCATGTTGGAGCGTGTTTTTACTGAGTTTTAATCATGGATTGGATGGAGTGGAGCTTTTTACCACCTTCCACAGGAAGCTTCTGGCCTCCAGTGCCTGAGGAGTTAAATGATGCACTGGCTCTCACCACGGCTCTGGGTTACGGTCTGTTTGCCTGCGAGGCTTGCAGGCTGAACTACTCCTTTAATCCTGTGAGTATTTCCAGTGGGTTCAGGCCACCAAGACCCTAGGAAATACTTTAATTTCCACTTGTAATGCAAAAAAGCGAATGGTTTTTAACAATATAGAGAGTTCTTCACTCATTTAGAACCTAAACACAACTTTAAAGCAGCATTTAGGTTTCTAAGTCAGTAAAATATTTCTATTAATTTCTGTGATAAAAGTAGGGAAAAGGGCAGTTCAGGATCAAACAAGAAGTTGCAGAAGAGTGCATCTGTTCACCTGAAATTTGGAACAAACGTCCTTAAAAGTGCAAAACAGCTGAAACACTGAGTTAACTTAATAAATTGAGATTAAAAACCCTCCTGTTCAGGGTTGCTTTTGAACCACAACAACTGAAAATTGAATAACGCATTAGATGTGTATTGATAATTTTAACGATGGCACTTCAAAAATGTAAAGCCTGCTACTGATTTTCACAGTTGTTGACTCTGTCATGTATTTATGATGAATTTGTTTTCATGATGCACTTTGATCTGCCTTGTTGCTGGAATGTGCTACAAATAAAATTAATTAATTGATGATGAAAAAGAAATGTCAAACTCAGGCATGGTGTCCTCCCATGACAAAGTAGAAATAGCAAAAAGTCTCGCTTGAATTTAAGATCCTAAAGAGAAAATCTATATTGAAATTCATCCAGTGAGGAGGAGGAAATAAATGGAATAGAATCAATAGGTGGAGACTGGAGACATAGCAAACCGGCACCCCTGTCTGCTTGTAATTCACTCCTGGTGACAAAAACTGTGATTTGAAACTGTAAAAGTTTGACGTAGTAATTGCTGGTCCAGTTCTGACCAGTATTGTTACTGGGCCTGCATCAATATGAAAATATGGGCCAACATTGATATCCGATATTAAGACTACGGCCTGTTACGATAACATTATGCTCAACAATAAATTGTTCCAGAAATTGAGATAACTGATAAAATTGTTGTTTTGAAACCATTTTCAAGTCATATAATAATAATAATAATAATAATAATAATGTAAATACAATCTCTCCAAATTAATTAATCTTAATATCTAAAAAACCTTCAACACTGGAGCTGTTGATGCCTTTGTATCATGGATCTCTAATTGTTACTCTGAACATTAACGTGAACTTTTACTTCTTCTTACAATATTACACTAGAATACTTTATATTTGACTTGCAGTGATTGTGCAAGTCTCATATTCATCCACATAATCTGAGTTTTACTTGTGAGAATTAGGCGTGAATCCCTCTGCTGGGTTAGAGCAGATCAATCAGGCTACGCAGACGTTGGTGCTGCATAAACAGGAAGTCCCCTTTAGTTCACCTTTAACTTATTTTTCGGAAAAACCAAAAACCACTGCACACTTTTTTTTTTTTTTTTGCTCAACTAAGGAAGTTATTTTGAATTTTGCTTGAACCCAGCTGCATCTGATTCTGTGGTCTGGTTTATTCTGGTCTGGTAGCGTGTGTGTGGGATCAGTCTCTGCAGGTAGAGAGGTTGGTTAAATTTCCTCTGAATCAAGAGTTGCAGCTCCTTGTTCAGTTTTTCTGGTTCTTTTCTCTGCTGGATTATTTGTCACTAAACAGTCTTGGAAAAATTGCCTGTGCCGGCGAACGATAAATCACTCCATGATGCCTCCCTGTCTCTGATTTATGTTTTATTCACTGTTGGTTGCTGACAGTAAAACCCTGAATCAAGCCACAATGTATTTAAAATTTAATTAACGGCAATAGTGTGAAGATTTTAGGTGCTATATGAATGTCTGTCACGATGTTTGTTTCCTTCTTTGTTTGTAGAGAAAATGGGTGAAAGTATTATGAATGAAGCAGGCTTGAAATAATTGTGATGAATCTATTGTTAAAATAATCATTAACTAATTTAGCAATCCATTGGTTAATCGTTAAGTGGAGTACACGCTAAAACATGCCATTTGCTCAAAGAACAGCAGCAGTTAAACCAAAAATGAACAAAAAATGTACACACTTTGCATTTGAGGTAAAAACTCACCTTTTCTGAAAATATTTTCTACCCAGAACTTCTCAGGTGGCAGTTTTAGCTTCACTCGGATCAAAAAAAATTCTATGAAGCACCTTTTACTATCTCATTATTGATAGGTTAATCAAAAAAAATAATCAACAGATCAGCCCTACACTGTATTGATGTGAAGTCAGTCAGAAAGGGTTGAGCTTTTCACATGATGGCTGCAGCCTCAGGCAGCCGCCTACCCATGCCTTATGTTGTTGGTCTTTAATTTTTGGTTCTTGGGATGAGCTCTACTGAAATGAATTTTGTTATGTTTCTTTGGGATGACAATAAAGGCTGATTCTGATATTAGGATTTTTTTTTTAGCTTCAGATGCATCCTTTCCTATAAATGACCAAGTGTACGCTAGAGGATTGCTGTTATTATTTATTTTCTTAATTATTTATGTCCCTATTTTGAATTTTGATTTAGAATAGCTTATGTGGTTAAATGAAAAAAATATCAGATTTTTTTGATTCGATCACTTGACAGAATAGTTTGATTACTAAAATAATCGTTAATTGCAGCCTTAGAATGGAGATTTTCCTGTTTCAGCCAGTAGCTCTGTTGGTGCGTCTGTGGTTTGAGGTTCCCTCAAACCACAGACGGACGGTTTTTCCTTTTAAATTTATTTCCAAATCTGAGCTTTCCTGAGGAAATTATTGTTAATTTCAGAAACAATCTTCAATGGTCACATTTACATTAAACAGAGTGAAAACTTGAGCAAGCAAACAACAGATCTGTGTTGCTTCAGCAGAAGCCTTGGCTTCTCTGACCGGACTGTGTTGTTGTTTTTCTCCCAGGAATCAGCCAAGGTTTCAGACCTCAACCCCAATGCGAAAGCATGGGCCAACCACATGTTTAGCCTGGACACCAGCGGGACTGCTGACACCACCACTGCTGCCCTGCAGCCATGGAAGGAAGGCTGCGATAGTTCGGCCGACCCTGGCCCAGAAGGTCAGTCGCCCGTTTGGGACACACACATGCAGACCACTTCTAATCTTACAATGAACTCTAACTGCCCTGATATGGAAGACCAGAACTGACATAATTAAAAATAAAACCATAAATGCATATTTAAGGAAAAGGATAAGCAAAATATACATATACACAAAGGGATAAAGGATAGAAAACCCAAATTCCACTCAAATAGAATTAAATATCCTTTATTGCTCCACACTGGGGAAATTCAGATGTAACGGCAGCATCAATATATGAGTTCAGACAAAACATCCAAAAGTGTTACAATATAAAAATAAAGTGCATTTGTCAGAAATGGATACATCATACTCTTGATCCAAGGGATGTACAACTCATTAGGATTAGGCCTGTTTCATTAAGCAATAAATCAATTGCGTGAGAAATTAAAACAAACTTGGTATTTGCATGATTTATCGTTTTTCTCTTTCTACCAAAAACTGGATCACAAAACTCTTCAGTTTGGTGCTTTAATCTCATCTAGCCCTTTTTTTGAGGAACAATTTTGTTCACACAGACTTCATAGTTAAGTTTGTTGTTTTGTTTATTTATTTAGCATATTTAAAATATTAAATGTACATTAGAATTTAAAGTTTATTGATCTTTGGGAATGTCATTAACATTGTAATACTTGAAAATGTTTTCAAAATGGCATTTTTTTTAATTGTAATGACTTTTATTGTTCAGCAAAATTTATCATGACAGATCTAAATATGACTCCTTTTCATTTTTTATGTACTTAATGTGCATGTGTTTTGAACA
Source organism: Poecilia latipinna (assembly GCF_001443285.1). NCBI lineage: Eukaryota > Metazoa > Chordata > Actinopteri > Cyprinodontiformes > Poeciliidae > Poecilia > Poecilia latipinna. Next base: position 73,259 of record NW_015113331.1, read on the forward strand.
TTAAAAAGTTAAGACTGTTTACAATGCATAACATCAGTGTATTGCAGACAAGCAACTGTGTAATAAAAGCAAAAATGTGATTTAAAAATTAGCAAAAAGACAGTAAATTGTTCAAATACCAGCAAGGATGCTGTTGAGTTTGTTGGGAACAGTGATGATTATGAAGTCTGATAACTGCTGGGAGGAAGGATCTGCATTAACGCTCCGTTGTGCACGAAGGATGCAGCAGTCTGTCACTGAAAAAGCTCTTCAGTTCAGCAGTCTAAAATGTTTTTGAAGGGAAATTACGGCAATGGCTTCAGATTAGTTAGGAAATGAAACAAGCTAAACCATTTATGGCAGAGTCTTAAAGCTGAGCCCAAACACGCTAAAATTTCTGATGAGTAAAAAAAATAAAAAGAAACCTTCAGGTTTATTAAAGACTTTTCCTTCAGGCTGATTCCTTGGAGCTATTTTTAGGTCTCAGTTGGAGGCATTTTAAGAGTTGTGTCACTGAACACTGAGGGCGATTCTTTTAATCTCGAAACTCTGACGTCTCATTTGCATGTGGGTATTACAGCTACACTATCGGCTCATTCACAACAAGTTATTTTTACTCTCTTGTCTGCCACACGTCACATTTTTCATGAGTGAAACACGTCTTTAATCATTCATACCTAATTTAATATGATGCATTAATATATTCCAGCCACTGTTCCCTGAACGTAACTGATTACCATCCAGCGGAGAAGCAACAAGGATATGGTTCGGAAACAGAAAGCATCGATTAGCTCTGCTCTCACTTTATTTCATACAAACGAAGATATTTTATGGAAAATTTAATCCAACTGACGGTGTATTTGTGATTGTTTATGCATCTTTTAAAAACTTAGAAAGTACAAAGAAACATTTGTATTGGAGATTTAGTATCATAAAGGAACTACAGTGAGTCTGAACCACATCCTGATATCACAGCTTTGCCACCAATGTAAAGGAAACTGAAGTCATTGTTTCCATGTTGCTCAGCTTCTGCCTGTTTACTTATTGACTTGTTTTTGTGGCTGCATTAAAAATCATCCTCTTCCAGACATTTAAATAATTTTCTTCAGTTTACAGAATAAAGTTTCTGCATGTTTTTAGCGTAAATGCTGCACTTTTATGGGCTATAAAAGCATGAGCAGTGGTTTACCTTTAATGGCTGAACTGCTGCCGCAGAGCAGGTAATTGCAGGTTTATTACCTGTAAAAACCAGTATGTTGTTTGGAAGCACAGTGCATTTACCTCAGCCATTACCTGCCAATCAAATGATGTGGGTGGCACTTTAATGCCAGGGTTGATTTTTGTTTGTGAAAGGCTGCTTTTGCTGCTGTGTGGCGGATGACGTTTGAGATGGCTTGTGATGTTTTTATGTATTAGAATAGAAAAGAAATATGTTTATTGTCAGCAAAGTGACATCCGAGTACAAGCGCTTAGATTTACACAGAAATAAAAATATAAAACATGGAACCAAGAATAACCTACCGTACAGTAAGGGCAAATTTACTGCATTAGAAAATATCGTGCAGTTATTAAAAGTAGCATTTTCAGAGTCTAAATAATGTGGAACTGAGTAGCATAATTTAAAAATGTAACACATGATCTTGTATATTTGTGCATAAAAACAACAGATTATTTATGAGAAGTGAAACAGCATTTCTTGTAAGTAGAATGTTGTTTGAAATGCGGAAAATCTTTAAATACAAGCAGGGAGTTAAATATTTACTGAATTTGTTGGGGGTATTGTTGGTTTTTTAGAGACTTAGCAGCTGCTGTGAGGAAGGATTTACAATTTACGCTATTTTGTGCACCTAGGATAGAGCAGACTGAGATTGAAGGAGCTCATGCATGGGGTTGGAGACTCATTAATTAACAATCAGTGTTTCAGTATTTTATATATTTTTCATGTGCACATTAAAAGTGAAGAGATCTAGATTGAACTTTGAATTAAATCCTGCTGCTTTTATTCTCATCAACATGTTTTGGTAACGCAAACTGATCTAAAACAGAAATGGGAAAAAGGTTATGTGGCCTTTTATAGTGTTTGTGAAACATCTGTAAAATAATGATGTTAAAAATTAAACTACTCAGAAAATGTTTGTTTAAGCAGTAATAAAAATATTTTTTTTTCTAAATGCTGGTCCTAGACGACATGCTTTTGGTACCAAGTTGATTGCCTGTTGTCTTAGGTTTCTGAACCAGATTTCTAATCCCAAATTAGCTGCCTTTGAGTCCTTGACTATTTTATTTAAGATCTCTGCAGAGGGAGAATGAGTTAGAGCTGGACAATATGGCTGAAAATGTATCACAATACAAGTGTTTCATATTGGTCAATATCAATAATTATTGATTAATTTTTTGTTTTAAATATTTAAAATACTGCCAAACTAGTGGCCTGACATTTTCTATTCTTATTATTTTAAAGCAGTTAACCTTAAACTGCTGCTGTGCTAGTTACTCAACAGATTGTTGCTTGGCAACCAAAGAATCAGTGAGTTGCTAGGCAACCAAAGAGTGAGAGAGCTAGTTGAAGCCACCAACCTAGTTTAGAGGTTGAGCGACGGAAGTATTTCCTATGCCTACATCTCCCAGAATGCTGTGCGGTTCTGGATTGGAGTTCGATGAAATCATTGAATATTCTATCAGATGTATTATCTATTGATTGGTCACATGTCTATCGCCATGTATATTGTTATTGATTTATTGTCCAGCTCTACACTGAGTTTAAAGAAGTGTCTTAAAGTGACTTCAGTGTGTGTGTTATAGACTGATAATGGAGTTTTAAGGGATTTGATGGTTAATGGTAACACATATTTTTCAGTATTTGACCTGATCAGAACCAATCAAAGGAAATCTTCTCTTCATCTCTTAATTTGTTTATGTTACTCATGTATTATTTTTGTTCTCACATTATGTAATTTTTCATCTTTTTATTGAATTTTTTAGGCAACGGCTAGCCCAATTAGCTTATGTGTCAAAGTGAAGCTGATGGAGCTCAGATGCAAACAGGCTGGTGATGAATCATTATCTTATTGCCTGTGTTGTCAATAATTACTGCCCTTGTTGATTGCCAGGCTTTGAAGCCAGTGAGGACAAAGCTTACAAGGAGCCTGAGCTAGCTGACCCAGATGAGCCTCCACCAGAACCAGTAATGCTGGCAGAGCCGGCCCCGGTTGCCACCGTCACACTGGAGGGCCCCGAGCCCGCCTACCCAGGGTACCCCGACCCTGGGCAGCCTGGGCACACAGGTGGGCTGGCTAGTGACTGGGCAGTTTGTGGGCTTTCACAGGTTACTTTACGTAGAACCAGTTTGGAGTTAAAATCAGCAGTTGAGCTCACTGGGAATGTGTGTTTATTATTGTGAGGATTTAAGAGGTAATTATGCAGGGAAACGACCCAAGTTGTTGACGTGGACTCGGCCTGCTTTACTCTGGCAGATAAACCATGAAGTAATTAGAGGTGAATCACCTGTTCAGCCGTACCTGCAGTAGAGTTTTAATTCTGGGAATGAGATGGCTTCATCCAAGTAGAGCACATCCTCCACTGGTTTTCGTTTTCTTGGAGACAAGTGGCCACTTTAAAAGGTTTAATTCACAGCAGCATTAAAATTTGATGATCCTCTCCAGCAAGGATCTGCCACCAGACTTTTATCTCTAAGTGCTCTCTGTTTGAAATAAACACAACCGTTACGGAGCCAAAAATGTTCTGCAGGTCACTTTGGGCGTTGATTGACAACAGATTCAAACTCTAAGCTAACTTAACTTAACTGAACTGAAGAAACTGATGAGATGTTTCCTTCATGGCTATATGGGCCTATAAAGTCAGCAGTAGGGAAGATTTTGCCATTTTCCTTTTGCTTATTTCTTCATTAAATATTCATTGTTCTATTTTTCCTCCATTTATCTCACTTTTTGTTCAGTTTGTTTGTTTGCACCAAGTTTTTAAAAGATGTATTTATTTCTTGCTATTAAAATCATTTTTCTTTCCTGTCTTATCAACAGGCAGTGATTCTCCGCCTGACAACAGCCAGGAGGGCTTAAGAGAGAACCTGAAGAAGACCCTGGAGTTCTGCCTGTCCCGGTGAGTCCAACTTCTCCTCCATAAGCTACTTTTGGTTCTTGACAGGTTCTATAAACTGGGTTTCTGTGCATCTTTGAGTCTTGCATATCTAAAACTAAGATCTTAAAGTGTCTTAAATTTATTGAAAAAATGTAAGTTGGCCTAAATAAGTTAACTATAGGTCATAAATATTGTTGTGGCAGGACTATTTACTCTTGTATATTCTGAGTAGTTTATTGTTCTTGGGGCTACCAGTAACTAGCTGCTAATATACCCTTATTGGCTTGCAAAGGTAGCTTTTTGCATCTGTCATGGGTAAGTGTAAATTTAAACAGGTTCCTATTGAATTGTAAGCCGACTAGTAACATCCTAGTTAAAATGCAGTTCAGTTAATTGGACCAATTTGTAAAGTTTTCTATCAGAAGGAGCCGACCAATAATTTCTCCTGATCATGCATGTGGCGACAGTGGAAAGGAATAATCTCGTTTTAGCATAAGGAAACTTCCAGCACAACTTGGATTTAGAGTAGAGGATGTTTGCACATCCTTAAAATGTATTACATTCATTAAAAATCAATCACTTGGCTTTCAATATGTTAATCAGAGGTCTTAAATTTTGTTGTAGCAGGACTATTTAACCTCGTATGATTCTATGTAGTTTTCTTTCTTGTTGACCTTTACTGTTATGCAAAACCTTTAAGTATGAGTTCACTTCGTTCTGTGACACAAGGTGGTTTTGTCTCCCTGTAAGTAGCTGCTAATATATCATTACTAGGTATTTAGCTGGTTGTTTATCTAGCAAGATATTACCTTTTTATTGTCCATCATTTACAAATGTATTGGCAGTTTGCTTACTTCTGTTGCCAACCCATACAATTTGAGATTTTTGTTTGTGGATTTCTGTCTTGATGAAAGTCTTAAATACCATTCATAACGGTCTTAAAATGTCTTAAACCCTGGAGTAAGTGACCACTTGCCATGACTTCCTATTGTTAGAAGAAAACACTCAGGCGTGTTAGCAGTGTTAGCTCTATAAGTTGCTTCATCTTGGGGAGAAACTCAGTTGAACCGTTGAGTCTAAATCTGGCCATGAAACAAACTGGTGAAGTCAGAAATGGGGTTTATGGGCTCTGTGGAAAGTATCTGCTTTAAGTGAAGCTGTGCGCTGCGTTGACCCACTTAAAATCTGTGACAGGTGATAATAAAACCCAACAGGAAGATGAGAGACCTCATGTTGTTTCTGTAATGTTAAATCGTATTGATTCTACTGTTTATGGGTTAAATGCATCAAGTTAGACCATAACTAATGTTAGAGCTAGTAAGTGTGTAGTTGGCCTCTTCAGCCCCTGGTGAAAGCCATTCTTTCTCTTTGGCCATTGATGCTCACATAGCATCAGTTTTTTGGTACCAGAGCTTGGTTGAATTAGAAAGAAGCGTTGCTAAGCTAACTTTAGCACCAGTTTACCACTGGAACCAGTTTGGTAGAAAAGAAGATCTATTGGTCAACATCAAGATCGATGCAGGACACAACATATGTGTTCATAAAACGCATATTCCTCTGAGACTTTCAGTGTATTGGCAGCCTCTATCAGCAGCTGGGTTGTGTGAAGATATGTTTTAATCAGGTGTTATGCATGATTAATAGAGAAAGTACTTTAATGCTTTAATTTTGATTAATTAATTAGTTAGATTTTACAAACTTTACTGCAATTATTATATATATATGTGTGTGTGTGTGTACAAAAGTTCCGTCTGGAACCTTTCTATTCCAGTGTTTCTGGTACGCCCTTAAATCTGACGCACAAATGACACCTGCTAACAACAGCGAACCGCAAAGCCATCTCTTTCTGGCCCACTTGAAGTTAATATTTATTGGAAAAACAATCTGATTGTATAAATGCTGTTTTCATAAAAGGAATTAGCCGATCAGCAAAGCTATTCAACAGCATCTTAATGCTAAACATGTTGCAGCTAACGTCAGTGTCCACAGCCCACATTTCTGAAAAAGGTTCAAGAAAAACTGGAAAGGTGAATGGATAGAATAGTGTTGATGGTTGAATAACAAAGAAGAAACAATAAATATCTTTGTTGTTGAGCTCAAGTGTCTATTTATACAATAATTTAGCAGCAAAAAATTTATTTTGAATAGAAAATGTTGATTATTTTGTTTAAAGTTTGATTAAAATATGATTAATTAATCACACACCCTGCTATTAACTCAATAAAAATTTTAATTATTAGCACTTTGGTTAATGTTCCTAATTAAAAATATCTTTTTTTCCTCACTATGCACACAAACTGATCACTGAAAGGTTTCCACTTGTTTTCCTGTTTAACACTGAGCCAGTAGCTGTGGATGATTCATGAACCTGGAGAACAGCAGCTTTTGTTGACCACAGCGGGATCCCGTCGGTTTCTTTCCTTCTTGTGAAACTCTGTGGATTCGTGTTGCCAGCACCACAACACGACTGCATTCCGACACAGCAGTGTTTTTCCCGTGGCGGTTAAACCTCCGGGGCCCTCTGCGAGATGTAAAGGTTATCAGCTGCTTGTGGCCTCCAGGGAGTACATATGCTGGCAGCTCACAATACGTGCCGCCTGGCCGGCTGCATGCATCAACACAAACAGAAACCCAGAAAACAGAAACGGATCTGCGCCATTGTTAGGCCGTTTACTTCTACCTCCATTCAGAAACTCCACACTGAAGCTTGATCAAGATGATTTAAGTTGGTGTCACTACAGACTTTTCTGCAAATCTGATGGAAGATTCAGGATGAAACAAATCAGAATGTAACTTAAAATACCATCTGTACCAACGCCATACCTATGCCTAAGTAGGCATAGGTATGCCTATGCCTATTCTGTCTGGACAGACTTAATCTTTTATCTTTTTATCTTTGCCTGGACTGTCTTGATTACAAATTTCCCTGATGATAAATTGCTCCAATAATTATTGTGATGAGTGATAATGTTATTCAAGTAATATATTGATTGTGGCATAATGATGCAAATTTCCCCCCTCAAAGACCAGTAAACATTTATTTTGTAAGGAAAACTTAACAATGGAACTGCAAGATATTTTAAATATCCAAAATTAAAACACAACCAAAAATGATAAATAAAAATTGCCCTTCAAAAAATATTAATTATGATTGAGCTCATTTTAATTTATAATTTGATTGTTTATAGCAACAATCTTAATCTTTGCATTAATTAGTATTTACTCAAATTTATTTTAAATCTGAAAATCTCAGATAAATAACCAGGTGAAGCGTCTATCCAACATTTTCCATTAATAGTTTTACTCCAAAAAGATAGGAAAGATAGGAATCAAAGAGTTGCTGTAGACGGTGACGACTGTTGGCAGGAAAGGTCTTCTGTAGCAGTCTGTATTACAGTGAATTTGAATAAGCCTCTGACTGAAGTTACTCTGTTTTCCCAAGAAAGTATAAAATAAAACAATAAAATTAAAAGGATAAGAATGAAAGAAATATTCTTTGCATCGTCAGGTTCCACATTCTCTAATCTAAGAAGGCTGAAAAAACGTCTCGTCTCTAACACAGGCTTTGTCTACACAGCAGATGAATGCGACCCAATCTGTGTGACACATCTGATTGTCTGAACGAACCAATTCTCATCTTTTCACCCTTAAAAAAATAAAAATCAGATTTATTCCATTTCCATATGTGGTTCTAAATTATAAACTGGTATAAAAAGCTGCAATTTTTCAACAGTTAAACTTTCTAGATCAGATGCCATAACCACTTCAGTTGGTTTCGACACCAATTATTATTTGTCCCTCTAAAGTAAAACATTTGCATACCTTTTCTAAGTTCACATCAAATTGCATTTAAATTCCTTCTGGATGTTCAGCTTTATTCATGGTCAGAAAGATCTTTAAGCTTTGCCATGAAAAGTGCTGCTTTCACCAAACGTTATGAGTTATTTATTTATTTAGGCCTGAGTCTGGCCCCAAGTGAGGCTGGACTCTGTTTAGGCATCTGGTTGTCATTGTTCCTCTGTGGGCGTCGGGCATGGTCTGAATGAAAGGCCCGTTTCAGAGCCTTTAAACGCCTCTGCAGTGCTGCTGCTCACAAGTCAAAACCTTACAAATTTAGATTATTTTCCTCTTTCCTCATTGTTCTGTGCTGTGCAGCTGGAAGGATTTTTGCTTTTACTTTCTTACTTTCAGACAGTTGTTGTGATGCGTAACCATGGCAACAAGGGGCTGCGTTTACAACCGGGAGCAGCTGATTAGCATTTCAAATCACAGTAACGACTCCAACATCTCTTTCTAAAAGGCTTTCTAATCGTACAGCCAGACAAAGAGGAGTAGCAAAAGAAAATGAGGTGGATTAGCAGAGCAAGCCATCAACTGATGGTGTCATAGAGGACATTTTTCTCTGAAATATCCTCTTAGCTGCCTGGAAATTGAGCTGTCGGAATGTCATCACAGTCATGAGACTGTTATGAAGCAACAGTCTTCAGTCAGAAGCTTTGTTGGATTCGATGGAAGAATGACTGCTACTGGACGTTTTCACCATCCACAACAAGTTGGTCTAATTATTTGGAATTTACTGATTATTTCTCTAAGAAAGTAATCCAAAACTCATTTTCAGAAGTAATAAGTTACTTTAAAAATTACTTTACTTGATGATTCACAATCTGAATAATGCAGTCAATCTTTTTAAGCCTCCATCCTACAACAGTTAATTTTAGTCTTTTTAAAACTTTTCTTAGTTTCACTCGTTTAACTTTATGCATGTTGCATCAAGCAAAGATGAAATTACCTGCAATGAATTTGAAGAATTTTGTTCAACATTTAAGACCGTTTAGTTCACATTTCTCCACATTTTAAGAAAAATAATGTTTTTTTTCTTAACCTCATGTTCTGCATTTTTAAGATTGTCCTTTTCTAAACACTTGACAGAAACCAGATGTGCGCTGCTCGGTTATCAAATAGTGGGTAATGATTTATGCAGAAACGGAGAATTCCTGCATCACTGTCTGATTCCAGTCCTAACCCGTTTCCTCTCTCTCCGACAGGGAGAACCTGGCCAGTGACATGTACCTCATCTCCCAGATGGACAGCGACCAGTACGTGCCAATCGTGACAGTGGCCAACCTGGACCACGTCAAGAAGCTCAGCACTGACGTGGAGCTGATAGTGGACATTTTACGATGTGAGTAAAGCGCTCCATGTTTAATCTCTGGCTTTAAAGCAAACAGCGTGACGTCAGTCGGCTGCAGCAACCGCTCAGGAAGTGGTTCACACTGATTTACCTGGACTGATTATTAAGGTGCATTTGATTTAAACGCAGACTTAATTTACAGCCTAACTTGAAACTACTTGCTTTTTTTTTTGTTGCTCAGTCATGTCCTCCCAACAGCTTGGATTAAAATTTTAATTTAAATTAGAAAGCAATGGCTGCTGAAGAGTTAAAATTAAATAAGATTTTAAATAAATAAGGTTAAATAAGGTTTTAAAGAAAAGTATATTGTTTTTAAAAAAGTTTATCATGCCATCTGTCCGCTCGTCCATGTTCATTCATGTCTGTGAGACAAGATCTGCAAAATTAATCAGATTCAAAACACAATTTTTCTATGATTCAATTTTCTTTTCAATAAATTAGGCATGCGATGTTTTAATTAAACAAGCTAGTCAGATATTTTTAAATAAAAGAAATTATTTTAAGTAAAATAACCTCTCTCAGACTTTAACCTTAAATAAAACAATTTTTGCATTAGTGAAATGTTCGGTGCTGGAACTTCGGTCTGGTGCCACTGAAAAATATTTGTTCCTGGCAATAATCCCACAGATATTTTTTCCCACCAAAACAATATCTGTTTCAAAATAGTTTGAAACACCATGTTTATTTAAAATAAGGTGTTAGAAAACAAGATCTTTCAGCAGGATATTGATCCAAACCCTATACAATTTCAATAATCAGTTCCTCAAGGATTTCACAATCGCTTTTCTTCTCTTTATAATCAATCTATCTGATTTTGTGGCACTACTTCAGAAATATTTGCAAGAAAGTTTGTGATATTTCTGCAGCAAATGTGGCTTTTTGTCTGGCCATATCAGTCATGAGCTGTAACTTTACTTCAAGGCTCAGACAGTGGAGTCGTAGAAGAAATACTGCCACCTGCAGGTGGGAGTTATAGCATCACTTTCAGCCAGTGTTTGTGTCCATTTGTACTGAAAATTTGCTATAAATTTGCACAAAAACTGGATGATAAAAGCATCAGACTGAGGAAGGTGGAGAACCAGAACATGCAAGTTACTCAGAAAAGATTTGAGATTCAAACCAGAGACTTTGTTGCTACAGGCCATTTAGTCCAAAGCATCAGAGGATTTAAAAATGTCTACTGGTTGACTTTTTTAAAAACTTCTTTGTGTCGTCCTGCAGCGTTGCCATTGGTCCAGGTGGACGAGAAGGGGGAGAAGGTGCGACCCAATCAGAACCGCTGCATCGTAATCCTCCGAGAGGTTCCAGAGAGCACGCCTATAGAGGTCAGTGTCGGCCAGATTAAACACAGCCTGATGGGATATTTTCATTATTCACACCGATCTCTTTCCATCTGTGTACAATGATCTTGATTGTTTTTAGTCTGGATCACTGTGTTTTTCTGTTGTGGTTCTCCTCGGCGTGAATAACGTTCCCTCGCTGTTTCTCCAGGAGGTGGAAGCCCTTTTCAAAGGGAACAACTTACCCAAGTTTATCAACTGTGAATTTGCCTACAACGACAACTGGTTCATCACCTTCGAGTCAGAAGCAGATGCACAGCAGGTAACCGATGTTTCCTCTCCAACTCGAGTCAGATCGATAAAGTTCTGAGAAGAAAAACTGAGGATACAACCAGCCATCTCTCTCTCGCTCTCTCTCTCGCTCTCGCTCTCTCTCTCTCTCTCTTGCTCTCTCTCTCTCTTGCTCTCTCTCTCTTGCTCTCTCTGTCTCTCTCGCTTACTCTCTCTCTCTCTCTCTCTCTCTCTTGCTCTCTCTCTCTCTTGCTCTCTCTCTCTTTCTCTCTCTGTCTCTCTCGCTTTCTCTCTCTCTCTCTCTCTCTCTCTCTTGCTCTCTCTCTCTCTTGCTCTCTCTCTCTCTCTTGCTCTCTCTCTCTCTGTCTCTCTCTCTCGCTCTCTCTCTTGCTCTCTCTCTCTCTCTCTGATTCTCTTTCACTCAAATATTTCACCTTTAACTTTAGTATTATTTTGTTTAAACCAACCAGAAAAGAGTTTCAGAAGTGATTTATTTTAACCTTTTTAAGTGCAAAAGAACCCCGTATTTTAAAGACCTGAAACTGATTGATTTTCTTATTCCATCATTTTTTCTCCAAAGGCATATCAGTATCTTCGTGAAGAAGTGAAGACCTTCCAAGGGAAGCCAATTAAGGTATCTAACCAGCCATTTACAGCCTCTAAGCTGTTATTACCTCTCTGTTTTTCACTCATTACTTAATGTTTTTAATTGTGGAACCAGAACTCAGTCTTTTAGAGCCTTTCTGTTGTTTTTATTTAACAGGATGCCTCGATGTCAGTCCTGTTTATATAATTAATTAGTTCTGTTTATTGAGAAATAAACTCATCTCCACTGAGCAGTGAGCTGACAGGCTTCAATAAATCCTTTGATTTATAAAAGCTAACATCTGTTTTAGATCTTCATCAACTTTTCATGCAGCATGTTTGCAGCAGAGTAAACATCCATATTTAATAACCAGAGATGCTGTTAGGAGAAATCACTGCACATAGGAGTGCTTGAACTGCTATTTTCAGTTGATCTAAACAGATTTTTAAGAATTTTTTCCCCACACATCTTCAGCGGTTTATGAAATATTATAATGATTTAAATTTGTCCACATGCAGTGGTGTGAAATAGTCTTTGTCTCTTTTTTCGTTTCCTGTTTTTTGCATGTTTTTTCACAATTCAATATTTATCTGTCAAGTTGACTAATATTTAAATTGTTTTAATTTTCTGAAACACTGAACATTACAAAAAGATATAGAGCTTGTTGTAAGTCAACAATTCTTTTATAGTGATGAAAAAGTGCCAGTTCCATTGGCAGATTATTTCACTTATTTGAAAATGTCTTGTTATAAGTTAAATAATCTGCCAATAGAACTTGTTCATCAATATTAAAGAATTATTGGCTTAAAACAAGCTTGTGTATCTTGCTGAATAGTTATTTGTAAGTTGATTTTATCTGATTTCAAGTGTACTAGGATATTTGCACTAAAAACCAGATTAAAAGTACTTGGTAAGGTTTTGTGTTTTTGCAGTGAAGTGTCACAAACATGCAGAAAAATATAAAACCACCAAGGAGGAAAACACTTTTCACAACTGAGTTTAAGATGAAAACGTATCCACAAAAATGCACTTGCGTTGTTCAGTAAAGGCCCGTTTTCTTTTTAAGGGAAACAGTTTATTATATGTTATAAAAATATGAAATAGAAACTTCTCTGAAGCTGAATTTTATTATGGTTATATTTCTCAACAAAAGTGAAACCTGGTTCATTCCAATCACCTTTAAGCTCAATAAATACAGATATAAATTACCATTTAGTTACAATCAATTCAAGGTGGTGAAATTCAGCTCAAAAATCAACTTTCATTGTGATTACTGATATTCCCTGTTACCTAAATCTAAGACTTTTCTCCCTGCCAGGCGAGGATAAAGGCGAAGGCAATCGCTATCAACACTTTCATGCCAAAGAACGGTTACCGGCCCGTGGAGGTGAACCCCTACGCCCAGCAGCAGCAGCAGCGCTACACGTCCTACTACATCCCGCCTGTTTACAGCCCGCAGCAGCAGTTCCCTCTCTACAGCCTCATCACGCCGCAGGCCTGGTCCACCACGCACAGCTTCATCGACCCAGCGCTGGTACGCACACTGGGCTTGCACACCACGGGCTTAAAGCGGCTAACTGGAGTAAAATCTGTACCAATCTGAGGGGAAAACCATCATTCCAGTCAAAATAATTCAGTTTTTATGGTTTGATTTGTTACAAATGGTGTGAATTTTTCTGCTCAAAAGTTCAGAAATGACTCCGTCCAGTTCTAGATTAATAAAATTAATCATGATTTATTGGTTATTGAAATAATTGTCAACTAATTTAGTAACTGATTAATCGTTAACTGGAGTATACAGACTCAAAAAAGCTAATTGTCAGAGGAGTAAGTAAGCCAAAACTGTTCAAAACATAAAAAAACATTTAGAACAAAATAAAACATTTGTCTGTAAAAATTTTTCTTTTATCTTAAATGGAAAATCTTTGTCTTAATTTCTGCTCTGATTGTGTTGTTCTTTCAGCAAATGGCGTTTTTTGAGTCTGTATTCTCCAGTTAAAGATGAATCAGTCATTAAATTAGTTGACTACAATTTCAACAATAAATTCACCGCAACTAATTGTTTCAGCTCTTAGCTGGTTAAATGAAAAAACTGCAGAATTTGACCATTTTTAACCGATTAATCATCATAATAATCAGTTAATCTTCAGAACAATCGATTAATCAATTACTGAAGGTAGTTGTTAGCTGCAGCTTTAACACAGTTCACTTCCTGTTCATGAAGCTGATGAATGAATGAATCTTCCAGGTCACCCCCTTTCACAACAACCAGTTCATCAACGGATTCACCACGTCACACAGCTTCAAACCAGCAACGTCGCCGCTCACCGTCAGACACTTCTCCCCCAGGAACAGGTTGGTCCGTCTCTCTGACGCCAAAAACAAACGTTTTCAGAACCAGAACTGTCCAATCATCACCTTCAACTTGATGTTTTCCGCTCAGGAATCACAGCAAACCCCACCTGAGGCCGAGCATCCCCACGGCGGACCGCAGCTCCGGCCTCCTGGACAGCCCCAGCCTCTTCCCCGGCTTCGCCAGCGAGAGGCTGAACGGGGTCCGCAGCAGCCCGCCGGCCCGGCTCCCCTCCAGCCAGCCCAGAACCAGGCTGCCCTCCACCGCCGCCTTCCCCCGCCGCGACGCCGTCGGCACCGGCCGCGTCACCGAACCGCTAATCCCAGATTATTCCCTCGGAGTCGGCCGGGGAAGGTAAGTCTGTGGTTCTGCAGGCCAGGGTGACGTGTGCTTGTTCATTTCAAAAATTACATTTTTAAAAATTAAAAATGTGGTTAACCAATGTAATTTAACTCATCGCTAAGATTTTATTCATTGGTAAAACTTGTTTATTTTCAAAAAATTTGATTAAGCTCGACTTGGTTAATCTGTAAAATTTGATAAATTGATAAAATTTGAATAATTGATCAAATTTGATCAATTATTCAATTGATCAAATCGCCCAGCCGTGATCAGAGGTGAAGTTCTCAGATAAAAGTGGAGTTTTGTAAATCCTCTTTGTTAAAGGAAAACTCTTTCTTCTTCTAGGAAAAAGAGGGATGAAAAGTTTACGGTAAGTGCTCCTCCTTCCTGCCGTCCATCAGAAAGGTTCTGACGTCGATGTCTCCTGTTCTGAGGTTCTGTCCGTCTCTGTGCAGAGAGCGACGCCCCAGTCGCCGCCGCCGCCTCCCAAGCCCCCGTCTCCCAGCTTCGAGCTCGGCCTGTCCAGCTTCCCGCCGCTCCCGGGCGCCGCTGGGCAGCTGAAGGCGGACGAGGCGTTCGACAGCCGGCTGGCGAGCAGCGTGGTGCTGGGACCCACCAAGGAGCGGGTGAGAACCGGACCTGCTAACGGGGTTCTGTCGGGTTTTATCCTGATTAACAGGTTCACTACTTAAAACCCTGGAAAAGTTTGGAATCTGGTTTCAGATTTTTTATTCCTTAATTGTTTTCTCTCCTTTTTCCTTCCTTCCTTCACTATTTACTTCTTTCCTTATTGCCTTACTTCCTCCCATCCATCCTTCTTTTTTTTATCCTTCCTTGTATCCTCTCTTTTTTCCTTCCCGTTTCTGCTGTTTCTAGATTATTTAAATCTCGATCTAGAAATATATTCTATAGACTGAACTGGAAACTTTAGTTCAGCTTTGGAAAGTCAAATGAGGGAAAATCCAATCTGGAGATTTTTTTATGAGAGAAATGTCGGAACCCTGATCCCTGCTCCAGTTTTTGACCTGAAAAATCGTAAACATGGTGAACCGCGGAGCCTGAAGGTTTCTTATAGACTCTGATATTTTCCAGGAACTTTTCCTTTAACCAGATCTTCTTCTTCTCCTCCTCCTTCTTCCTTTTCCAGACTGTGAATCCAGACCCCAGCGGCGGCGCTGTTCCTCCAGCCGGTCCCAAAGAACCTCTCCGGTCCTCCGCCTCCCCTCTGCCTCCCAGCTTCCAGCCCTCCCCCTCGACCCCTACCGCCCCCCCGACCTCCACGTCGACTCCCGGCACGCCGCTAAGCCCCGCCCCCTCGGCCTCTCTGTAAGAACCGCAGCGACGAAAATAACGGAGACGATTCTGAAGTCCAGACTTTATAAACTGTCTGCTTCCTGTTTCCGTTTTCCAGCGAGGTGAAGGCGGCGGAGGCGAAGGCGGCGGAGGCGAAGCCGAAGGAGGCGCCGCCATCGGTGGAGCGCGTTCCCGGCACGCTGTCCACCGCCAGCAAATCAGTGCAGGTCAACGGCGCCGCCACGGTCAGTACTCACCAACCCGTAAACTAACTACTTCCTCCTCTATGACTCCTTTAAAACTCGTTAAGTCCTCAGGTTTTAATGATTTTCCTCCACCTCCCCTCAGTTAAATGTATTTGGTATCCATGGAAACGCCACACTCTTGACCAATCAATCGACGATACTTTTTAAGTGTCAGATATCATCAAACTTGATATATTTATATTTATGCGTTTTTTTCCCCCCTTTGACTTGTGTTCAAAACTACGACAGAATTTGGACAAAGTTTAAAGCTATCTACAAAATATTTTAATAAGATGTTAAAATGAAAACAAAAATAAAAGAACTTCATTTGCCAATCCATACAGTTCTAGTTGCATTCTGTCTCAAACCTTTTGTAGTTTGTTTGGTCTTAAGTTAAATGGAAATTTTGGTATTTTAAGGACTAAAATTACAATAATTTATATAAAACTAAAATGAAGCAAAAGAAACATTTTCCAAATCAGTTTCTTTCAATAAAACGCTTATGAAGCTTTAACATAAACTGCAGCTGTGTGTCTGTGTCTGGTGATTTTTTTGGTTAAAACATGTTTGTTTTTCATTCAGTGGGCAGAAAATCCAGAACCTATTACTCAAGAAAACTACTCAAGTTAAACTAAAAGTTCAGCACAATAAAAATATTCCCAAGAGTACATTTTTTCCAAAAAATTACTGAAGTAAATGTAACTAGTTCCTATCCAACTTTCTGGCCCCCCAAGGTTTTTTGTTCTTAAATTTAATTCCATGTCTCTTTAAAAATGCTTTAAAAAGTCCTAAATCTGATTTGCTGAAACTTTTTTCCTGCCGTCAGGAGCTGAGGAAGCCGTCCTATGCCGA
The DNA here is from genome assembly GCF_001443285.1 of Poecilia latipinna. Lineage (NCBI taxonomy): Eukaryota > Metazoa > Chordata > Actinopteri > Cyprinodontiformes > Poeciliidae > Poecilia > Poecilia latipinna. The sequence continues at coordinate 89,766 of NW_015113331.1, forward strand.
GATCTGCCAGCGAGCGAAGGACGCCCCCACGCTGCTGCATTCAGCCCCCTCAAAGGAAGCCAAGCCAAGCTGCGCTGCCCCCACAGGCGAGGAGAGGAAGTGCAGCGACGCCTCCTCCGCGCCGCCAGGGGAGCACAAACCCAGAGAGACTTACCACCCGCCCTCCAGATCTGGGCCCGCCTCCACGGCTCGGCCCCTGAAAGAGGGTCGGAGGCCGGCGGGGCGCTGGGCCTCGCCGCCCCCCCACCCAGGGAAGCCCTCCAGCAGAGACGCCCACCACACCCCGCCCAAATCGCCGCAGTGAGGCGGGCCCTCCTCTTCCTCCACTACGCTCCATAGAAGTCTAAAAAACGAGTCAGGGCTACTCCACTTCTCCCCCAGTATCACCAGTCAGCAACAAGCATAGAGGACGCCTTCTGCTCTGGATCAGGGCTTGCAGACATAAAGCACTTTACTGTGCATGTAGAGCACCGTCTCTTCTTTTTCTTCTGCTTCTTCTCCTTCTTTTTTTTAGTTTATTTATTTGATTTTTCAAATAATTTTCATTTATTTTCCCTCGTTTCTTTGCAACTGTCTGCCATTATGGCGGCGCGGCCCAAACGGACTTCGTTCTGGGATTTCATCATCGTTAAATTTCCCGACTTATTTACACTAACTTTCATTATTTTCTAATGGGCAGTTGCAGTTGTCTGCCACTAGGTATCGCCTTTTTTTCCTCTTTGTCTGGCCTGTAACGGCGGCCATCTGTCTCTGATTCAAACTTTTCTGCAGGAAAAAGCTGGGAGAAATCTGTCAAAAATCCATTGGTTTTGATCCGAGATGTTGGAAAACCACCTGGGAAAACTGTAACACTAGCTACCATTCAGCTGTTTGCAATTAATCGGAATATTCGGAAGACGGTGCTAGATTCCTGGGGTCAGTTACTGCGATTTTTCTCGGTTTACATCCACAAACCTTTGACTAACACAAGAGAAGCATGAGGGAATTTGGTCTTGATAGTTTTCCGGACGGCATTCCCAGCATTCAGTTGTTGTGTTGATGACTTCTTCAGGATTATTTGTTTTTTCCCGTTGAGGCGGTTGTTGTTCGTGAAGCGCTGGTTAGCGGATGGTGAATCCAGAATGTGTGAAAAGCTGGAATGAACCTGGAATATTTTCAGGGAAGCGGAAGAGATTTGTGTTCGCTTGCACGTTGAAGAGGCAGAAGCAGGTCGGTTCGGTTTTGGGTCGGTTTCTCCTGGATTCGATTTGCTTAGAGTGGGAAAACTCTTCCTTAAATATCATCTTAAGCACACACAGTTTGATTTTTTTTTTTCTGGCCTCTTCTCTCCGGTTTTCTGCAAAAGGGAGCTGGAATTGAAGCACAGAGGGAATTTTTGTGATGTTCAATCATTAGATTTGTTTACTGTAGCAGCCACTCTGGCAAAATCTTTAAAAAATTCAAATTTTCATGAGAAAGTAAATACTTTTGTTGTCGCGTTCCCGTCCGGAAATAAGAACCGCGTCTCGATCAAGTCTTCCTCCAACACAAAATCCCACTAAAGGAAAACCGGAGCCCGTTTGGAAAAGGGAATACCTTCTTTTTCATTTGTTTTTATGCTGCTTTTCATTTGGATACTTTTTCTTCTGTTTTTGTTTTGAAGGACTGAGACGCACTCGGATGGATTGATTTCTTTTTTCCTTATTGGTGGAAAATGACAAAGTTTCCATATCCAGTTATTTATAAAGCAGAGCTGTTCTTTCTTTTTTAGTGAGAAGATTTGGGGGGAATCCATGTTGAAGTCTCTGTACACATAAAACGTAAAAAAAAAAAAAAAATAAAAATCCATCCAGTGTTTGAAAAACTTGAATTTTATTTAAACTTGAAAAATAACTTTGCCTTAACTTTTCTACAAGACGAGCATCGAGTTTTTATTTCTCCTCAAGAGGAAAAAAAAAAAATCCCCCCCGGATGTTAACGAGCTTAACGAAGCGACGCCGTGGAAAATATTTAGTCTTACTTTAGACAGAAAATCTGGCAGTGTTTACTTTTCTTTTCACTGATTTCTGTAAAAATTGTACGAAAGACAAAAGTTTTTGTTCTTACTTTAGTTCCAGGTTGTTTCTGTTTGTTTGGTTTCTTTTTTTGGGGGGGGAAACGTTCTAAACCTTGTAAAAATGCAACTAGTCCAAACTGTATTAAAATGTGCACTTTGAAGTATGTGCTTTGCTTGTACAGTTGTAAATACTCAGAAAACTATAAGAGGTACCTTAAAATGATTATAAAAATATATTGATCCTTGTTAACTATAATGTCGCTGGATGTAGGATATAAAAAAACACAAAACAAACAAAAGTGTTGTTGTGCTTTTGGAAAATAATTCTGTTTTTTTTTTTAATAATTAGTTTGCAGAGTTTGATTTCTGCTGAAATGTTTTGTTTTTCGTTGGGTTTTTGTCGTCTGGCATTCCATCTTTGTTACCTTCGCCCTCTTCTTCCTCCTCCTGTCAAGCCGGCTTCTCTTACACCGCATTCAGCGTCAGATTTTTGCCGTTTTTAACATAAAAAAAAAAAATCTCCAACAAAAAAAAGCACTACATATTTATTTTTTTACACATCAACTGGAGCCACTAATGCAGAATCTGCCTAACCCCATATAATTAGATTTAATTTAGAAGAAAAAAGCATTATGGCATCTGAACACTAAGACAACAGACTGCTTTTTCTATGTGTTGGTAGGTTTGCCGTCCTTAAAGAATGAGTTTTAGGTGCAGAAAATATCTGAAATATACAATTTGCTTGGAAGTAAGACAATAAATGTGTTGGAAGCTTCATGGAAAAGATGGATAATAATCATTTAATTGTTTAAAACATTAAGACACAGTTTTAAAGCATTAGAGTTGATTCATCTGGATCTCTTTTTTTCATATTTTCCCATCCTGAAATTTTCCTGGAAGCTGTCGGGAACGTTACGGGAAAAACAAAATTTGAATCTGGTGAAAGAGAAACCCAACCCTTGGCTTTTAAAGAGTGATGCTTGATCCCCAAATCAAATTTTTATGTTTGTTTAAATTTTTCATGCCATCTGTTTGTACAGCAGGTGGTGCAGGTGGTGAGTCGATTCAAAAGTTCTTGGGTTCTGATTTGCTGAAGGATAAAAACTTTTGTGCGACACAGAGAAAAACATTCTCCTCATAAATGTACAAAAGATTTAATTTTCAGGTTTCAAGGCTCAACTGGAATCAATGACTAGTTGTTTGTTTTTGTTTTTTTTGCTTTTTCTTCACCGGTGCCATCACACAGGCCTGCTGTTCATTTCCTGGCTGAGCTGAAAACGTCTCATGATGATTATGTTGACGAGCTGAAGAGCGTCTGGTTGCATGTATCGGAGAACAAAACCAGAGGAATCCGAACTAATGAGGAAAAAAAAACTCTGGACCTGGAAGAAAAGAAAAGCTTCATATCGATCTTCTCATCTCTGTTCTCACGGTGCCATTCTTCGGTTGGGTTTCTCTCTCGCTCTCTGGTTGCATATCTGACTTCATCAAAGACGCGACATTGGACTGCCTAATTGGCTCACTGTGGTCTAACTCATTAACTCTTCCTGAGCTAACAGCTGTGGACAATCGGGGGCTCGGACTGTTACCCCAGCGGGTCAAAGGTCGCAGCAAAGAGGGCTTCTTTCTTTTCGTTCTGTTGTTATTTTCTGGGGTTTGTGTTTTTTGTTTTTCTTCCATTGAGACTGGAATCAAGCGTACATGTCGGCTCTAGATAATTTAAGTTACTCTTGTGTCATGATGTAAAACTGTCTAATTTGGAGAAAAAAAATGTAGCTTACTGAAAAATAAAGATTTAGGCACTGTTGAAGAGCCAATGTCGTCTTCTCTGCAGAAACGGTTTTCTTGATGATTTTGCCTTTAAAAATGTTTTGAAAAAATCTGATTTGCTCTGAAAATAAGAAGCCACATAGCGAATAGTAAGGTGGAAGGGAAAAAAAATCGCAGTTTTTAATGAATAAAAAGCTGAAAGGTGCGGCTTGCATCAGTATTCAACCCCATTTGATTGTTTTGGAGTAAATCTCTGAAATTTTATTCCGTTCTTTAATAAATGAATTAAGATTGAATGGAGAATTAATTTTCAAGTATGGACTTTGACTAGGCCATTCTAACACAAAGATGCTTTGAGCTAAATGTCAATCAATTTAGTTCAATATTTTTTTGTTTTAAAGATGTGAGGTTTGCCTAATTTAAATAAACATAGTTTTCAAATTTAATTAGATAGAAAAATAGAAAATTCTAAATAATACCAAATATCAATTTGTAACATGAGAATATATATATTTAATCATGTCAAGTAGAAGAAAAAAATAAAAATATTCACTCTGAACTCAGATTATTGTAAACGCCTTTTCCCCCAACTCCCTCAAAATTTGGGGATGTTTAGTTCAAGTGATAATTTATTAATAAGGAATATATATATAAAAAAGAAAAATTAAAATGCACTGATTTTGAATTAGATAAACGTCACTTTACAGCATTAACTGTTTATATTGATTTATCTAAAAAAAAATTAATCAGTTTGGTGTGAAATACTCCGAGTCGCCACCAGATGGCAGCAACCTCTCATGACAGATTTACTTTCTTCCGGGTTTAAATTATGTTTAAATCAAACTAACCCTATATTAGTTCAAGAATAAACAACAAAACAGCGCACGGATGACGGATAATGATGTAAATGATGTAGCATGTAAATTATAGGTATAAGTTAAGTGATCTGATAAATTATATCTACTATGATAGGAAAAGTTGATGGTAAATGTATGCAAACATACTTTCAACTGTGCATATTAACTTTTGGTTATAGCACCAAAAACAGTGTTTACACAACAGTTTTGTCCAATTTATTGTTAATTTGTAGATTTTCTTTATTAAAGTAGTAGTAAAATTAGTGCTAATTAATGACCAAACGTTTTAAATTAGTTTAGTATTAGCTTAGCGTTTTTGCGGAACCAGGTCAAATAGTTTCATCTTTTATGGTACCCACTTTAAATGGTAAGATGTTTATTTTCACTTCAACAACCACACTGTCTGAAGTTTGTTTCTGCTTTTACTTTTTCTGTTTATTCATAAATATCCAAAACTGGGAGGCAACAGGGATAAAACATCAGCCCATTTTATTTTCAGGTATTTTTGGAATAGGATTTCAACTGATTTCTAGTATGTGATGAATAAATAAATGTGGCAGAATTGGTAAATTAGAAGTAAGTTGTCAGAAATGTTAATTTGTTCCATGTATCTTTGTTCTTTATTCTATTTAATGATCTACAGACCTACAGTTCAGGTGGTCTTTGATGTCATAGGTAATGTGGCCATTATCTTATGAATAATATTTTTAAAAGATCTGTATATTTGTTGATGAAAACTGTAAACACTTTGAAACCGTCAAAAAAGAAAAATTGACATCTGGCGCCCCCTGGTGGCTCATTTTTCGATACATTTATCAGGTGTATTTTTTCACATCATTTTTCCTGGAAACACAAAAACACACTGAACATATTCTTCCCTTTAAACTGGGAAAACAAAGATGCAAGATCTAATACTGTTCATAGTCTCTCTACTCCTCCAAATTATACCTGCAAGTAACACAAAGTTAGGAATAATTCACAAGAAACTAAACAGGAAATGCAATGTAATTTTAATCTCAAACTAAAAGCACAAGAAGCGGATTTATTTATTTATTCTTATTCTTATTATTTCATAATTTCATCTTTTATATAATCGGATAAGGAAGAAAATTACTAAATAAAGAATTTGTTGGCAATAAAAACGTCAATAAGAAAAAATAATCCATTCATTATTTTTTATATATTTAATATTATTTGTACTTATTTTATTTAATGCAATATATTTTGCTAAATATTGTTACATTTGCTAAAAGTTGACTAATTTAACAGTTTTTTTTAAATCGCTACAGTGATGTTTGTAATGTTTTATCCACACACAAAAACTAAAGTTAATGATGTAATGATATGACTTAAGCTTAGAAATCACACTTTTGTCCTTGTTTAAACGGTTTTCCTACTTAAACGAAATTCGGGATTTATCAGAAGAGCTACAAGTGTCTGACTGCTACCGCTCTTATTTTGAAAGCCGGCTCACCGGAAGTCTCTTCAGCCCTACGCTAGCTTTGCGCTTGTTTTGCGGAGTCTCCGCGGCCGCACACGGAGCCACACGCTCAACGCGGACTCGGACCGACTTTGGATTTCTGCTTCTTTTTTTCCCGGGGAGTTATTCGGAGGAAAAAAATCCTGTAGGGACAAAACAAGGAGTAAAGAGCCGGAAAACAGAGCTTAAAGTCGGTTTGTGTCGGAGGAATGGCGGACCGGGACCCGGTGCCGCTTCCTGCAGAGGTTCGGGCCAAACTGGCCGAGCTGGAGCTGGAGTTATCGGAGGGTGAGTAGGGGGATTCCCCCCGCTGAGCTCGGTTCTGGTTCTGGTTCTGGTTCTGCTGTTCTGATGGGATGTCAGCTGTGAGGTTTTTTTTCTGCTGCGGGTTGGAAAAGTCAGAAGTTCAAGTCCGGCTTAATGAATTCGCACATGGCGCTGATTGATGGAGGGATGCAGAGGATGTGCTGGCGAAGCTGTTTGATTGCATTTGTTTGCAAAAATAATATTTAATGCGGTTTAAAATCAGTGATTAATGAATATTTTTGGAATATGAATTTAAACCCCAACTTTTTAATTCACGCTTTCTGCATGTTTTTTTTTTTTTTTTTTTTTTTTTTTTTTTTAGAAATAATCAGCTGTATATGATCTAAAACAGGAGTGGACAAACTTTTTTTTTTTTTTTTTTAAATCATTTTAAACAATAAAGTCACCAAAAATGTTGCAACTTTTTAACTTTTTTTTTACTGAACAATAAACTCATTTTAACATTTGATTTTCCACTTATCGGCAAGCTAATTTACGTATTGGCTAAATATTTAGTTTGAACCTAAATATTTAGTTATTAATATTTATTGTTAATGTTTCGGTTGGCAATTAAATGCTTGAAACTAGATATTTAGTTTGTTAACCCAATATTTATTTTAAAAGTTAAATATTTAGCTTAGACTTAAACATTTTGGCTACGAAGTTAAATATTTAGCTCCTTGACCAAGCTAATAGTTAGCTGGTTAGCTTTGTTAGCTTCATAACTAAAGCTAAATTTTTAGCTCAGACTTAAACTTTTCACTTAGGAAGTGAAAAGTTAGTTAGTTAGTTAGAAAGCTAACTACATACCCATTTAGCTTGACCAAATATATAGTTTGTAAACTAAACATTTAGCTTGTGAATTAGATATTATGTTTGGAACTCTGACATTTATAAATGTATGAATAACATTGTACAAATATGACTTTGAAAAATGAACATTTGCATTGTTTTGTCTCTAAAGCCAAAATATTACTGTTAAGTTTTTACTGTGTAACTTTACAAACGGAACCGCATAGCATTTAGCCAGACTTTAATTCAGCAATTAAAAGCAGAGCTGTGTCAGTAGCTCCATTTCTATTACATATATACGCAAAACTTTGTCGATAATGTCGATAAAACGCAATTTAGCAAACGCGGTGTTTCCATTAAATAAAAAATGATTAAGCTTGTTGATGCGATAAATCATTAAGAAAACCTGCCTCCAAATTACTTCCTGTCCTTTTCTTCTTTGTGGTTTCTGCCAGTGACAACATCCTGGTTGTTGATCATGTGACTCATGTGACGCTAAAAACGTATTTTTAGGAAAATGCACTAATTTCCAAAACTTTTTTTATTGAAAAATTTTCAAAAAATTTTCAAAAAATTTGTGTTCATTTATTTACGAAATGTCAAATTGCATATTCATGTATATGTATATATTAATTTAAAAGTTGTCATTTTGTCATGGTTTATGTAATTCTTGAGTTGTGGTCCAGGATGGCTGCAGAAAATCATTGTAGTTGTCCTCAAATGGCCCCCGCGCCTCACTTTGAACACCATTCATGTAAAACATCCAGAGAAGAAGTTTCCACACCTAAAATTTGGATTTGAATGGGGAGGAAAAAAAGAAGCAAAGAAATAATTAGTCACATACACCCTGCAGCCAGGTGGACTTTCTAAAGGAAGAATCTGTTTTTTATCATCCAGTTTGCAGACTCGGGTTGGTTTTCTAGATGCAGAGATGCAGTCTTGGTATTGATTTTCTCATTAGCTCTCCCTCCTCCCTGCTTGTTTCTTTTATTTTTTCCCAGATTGATATGTCGCTCTGCTGCAGCCTCTCTCTGTGTGTCAGTGTCATATTTCAGCTGTTTTCCCTCCTGGAGGGACTCAGCCTTGTAAGGAGAAAACCAGAGGAAGGGGAAGTGTGTGTGTGTGTTTTTCTTTTTTTTTAAACAGCTGAAATGCAGAGGAGTTTAAAAAAAAAGGTGACACACTTTCATGTGAAATTTCTCTTTATGTAAACAACAGAAATGGGGTCAGATGCCCCGTTGCATTATTTACATGCTTAGCTGACGAATGCAAAGCTTTGACCCAATTTTGCAACCCCCTTCTGAAGCCCCTCGTCGCAGGATTCCTGCACCGCCTCGGAGAGACAGAAGACGCCCTTGAGCAAGGCATTACACCCTGGTGACTCTGGAGGAGCAGCAGAGAGCGATACGGCTTAAAAATATCAGATCCAATTTTAATCTATTTTCTTCGAGCTTACTTTTGAAAAAAAAAAAAAAAGCGTATTTGAGAGTAAATATTTTCAAAAATATCATCTATTCAAATCCTCCCTTCTGTGAGCTGTGATGTAATATTAGCAGAACTAAAGAGCAATTTTAGCAGAACTAAAGAGCAATTTTAGCAGAAAACTATGAGAAAAAAGACGTTTTAATTGAATTAACTTCCACGAAATCAACTGAAGAAGGTAAATTTCTAACTATTCAGAAGTTACACTAAATTCTAATGTTTTGTAAAGTTTTATTGAAATTTCAAATTTTTATTTTTTTATTTTTGACATTTATTTCTAAGGAAAGAAATTAGAAATTTTCAAAAAGTGGCTTTTGAGTTGTATGACAGCGAATCAGTGCCGGGATGCGGGCATTTTTGTTAATTTATAAGCATAGAGTCGTAATATTAACTCAATAAAGATGCAATTTTACTAGAAGATTGTCTTAAAATTATGAGAAAAAAGTCGTTTAATCAGAAGAAACTTTGATAATTTTGTTATTTGTGTTTACCTTCCTTGGAGTTACCAAGGAAGATAAATCTGTTGTTTTGAAGTAACATAATAGTGACGGTATAACAATAATGATGCAAGAACACATTCTCAAAAATCAGTAGACTTGAAGTTCTTATTAACATTTAACACTGGCAATGAAAAATATTTTAAATATACAAAATAAATAAACAGAACTAAAGAAATGACAAATAAGGTCAATTAAGAAGTGTCTGTAAACTAAACTGTCCTTCAAAAGAAGCTCTAAGAATTTTATCATCCAGTTTTTGATAGAAAGAGAAAAACGCTAAATCATGCAAATTATAATTATTGATTTATCACGCAATTAATTGGTTTATTGTTTATTGGGACAGGCTTACGGTCTGTTCTGGTATCTGCTGCTTTTTTTTTTTATTGATCTGTGGGATTTGGGTGCAGCCTGACCTTTGGATGGTAACTTTATTGCTCAGAATGAATAAAAGCTTTCACCTTATCTGTTAATGTGAATCAGGATTTTTACGGTATGTGACTGATGACTGATGTTTCTGACTGTCGATCTGCGTAGATTTGACTCCATTTCTAACTTTAAACACCAAACATGGTCAGATTACTTACAAAAAATGTAACTTTTTAACGATGTTCGGTTAAACTTGGAAGCTGCAGCGGACTGTTTGTTGTTCTCTAATATTTGATTTTAATTGTTTTACCTTCCAGTTAAGCTGCCATTAGTCTCCAACATAACCATCGCCGTCAGGTGAAGCACTCCACTCCAAAAAACATTGATATTTTCAATCGGTAAATGATTTTTATGGATTATTTTCTGAAACTTTTCAATAAAATTTCCAACAGTTGTCTTGCTATTTGGTGTGTGCCCACTCTGCTGTCTGCAGGGACAGGTGCCTGCGTCTGTGGGTGTGTACGCGCCGTCATGTGTGGACAAAACTAGCAATTTACTGTCAACGGAGCCACTTCATACAAGGTTCCGAACAGTCGACCTTGAGGCATGCCTGATTTTAGTAAAAGGCTGATTAACAGGTTGAGTCAGGTGGGTTAAAGCAGGAAAATATCTAAAATATGGAAGCATTTATTTAGAGTTTTATGAAATTGAACAAACTCATAATTTAATCCGTTAGGGATGCATTTATCCACTTTTTTTGCAACCGATATCTGAGATTTAGTATTGGCCTTTACTACTCCGATGCAGAAAAACAGTGCTGAATTGATTTAAAATATTTCTGAATTACAAATTCAGCAACTTAAACACACCAAGAGCTTCACAGGATCGGGCAAACATGTAAAAACAACTTTTAATTTGTTCAGTCAGTGTAATTAGGAGTAAAGCAGTCAGTGGAAAGTAAATAATAAGCTGACAAAACAATAGGTTGAGTTCTTTGCTCAAACATGTAAAGATAAACGGCTGCAAAGCTTCGATCAAATTGTTCAGAAAGTTCAATTAAAAATGGTAAATGTAGTGGAAAAAGCATACATTGCAAAAACACAATCTTGCCAACTTTTGCTGAAAAGTTTCTTGTAAGTTTTGTCTTTTTCAAGTGAGAAATTTGCTCTGGAAACCAAATCAAAAATACTTTGTAAGATGTGTTTTTTTGCAGTGTAGATTTAGACTGACTAGATCTGCCCTTATTGTCACAAAAAAGACTGATGCAGATATTAATATCTGATCGGTTCATCTCCATAAACCCAAAATGATTCTGTTGTATTGAGAGTTTAAAGATTAATAACTGAAATCAATAAAACAATCTGTTGTTTCTACGTTGAAGGTGAAACTTTCAGATTTTCCCAGCCTTGTTGTTGTCAGTTTAACGGCTGACGCGTCTCCTCTTGAATCACACCGCCTCACCTCTAGGCCCACCGTTGCCATAGCAATGTCATTTCCTCTCCTCCACCCTGACAGAGGGAAAAGCTCGTTTGGAGACCATAAAATTTTTTTTTTTGATGACTCACCGGCAGTTTTCCCCTCCAGGTTATCTGCTCCCAGGTTTTCCAGTGAAACCAGCTTTATTTGGGTGGCCCAGAAAAACACTCAAACTTTATGGAGTTTTTTCTTCCTCTAATATGAACAGCAGGAGCAAAACAGACTAACAAAGCTAAAGTTAAAGCTAGCATGAGCTAGCATCCCTCCTCCTGTTGTTGTTGTTGTTCACATGTTCGTCATCGGCTGTCAGCCGTCTCCTCCGGCCCGGTGGCTTCTCGCATTAATATTCATTGGCCCGCGCTGTCAGCCTGCCGGCGCAACAAATCTGAGGGCTGGAAATGTCAGTAGGGCAAGCAGACGTTTATTTCAGGCCGAAGACAGGTTGACGTCTCCTCAGGAAACGGCCCGGATGTGAAGGGAAAGAGGAATCAGTGGCAGATTCACCAATTAGTACATTAACCTGAAGAAAAACCCAGTTTACTTTTCCTGTCTGCCATTTTAGCTACTCAACATTTCAACAGCTTCACATGCAGAAAGGTCTTAATTTGCTAATAAATCACCATGCCTACCAGTTGGTGTTGGACATGTTTGGTTAGCGCTCATGTTTGGTTTTCTTCAGATATGGCTCTGTCGGACGTCTTTTGGTTCCTTTCAGATGCAGCTTTAAAGGGATCCACGACTCGTTGAACATGAACATCTTGTAATCTTCCTTTTAGCCTAAAAGTTGTTGTTTGAGATGCATAAAAACTCATAATTACTCAAAAAATTGTACATCTTTACTATATTTTTCACCCATTTTTTTTACTTGTGCAATGCATTCTGGGCCGATGATGCGGGTAGCTTCAGTCCACAAAATGTCAGGATTGACGCAAAGTTTTAATGAGCTGTTATACGCAAGATATCAGTTGAAACAAAAAGACAGACTTTTGAGCTACTGTTTACTGTGCTAGCTAGAGCTAACAACATGAACAAGAGCTAACACCATTAGCTATAGCTAAAACTATTAAGAGGAGCTAACACATTTAGCATGAGCTAAGACATTTGGCAGGAGAAAGGTCATGCCACCACTTTGGAAGTATTTCAGATATTGAAAACAAAAAACTAATAGATAATTATCAATATCAACTGATATGAAATGCTTATGTCGTGTTAGGTTTTTAAGGATCTATCCTAGTTTATATGCCAGTTGTGATATCTCCCTTTTCCTCTTAAGTAAAATTTTGTTTTTTGAGTTCTGGGCAGTAAAACCACCAATAACTCACTGATTCATAATCCTACTGTTTGTTTTTATTCAACAACTGTTGTTGACCGTTAACGAGGGCTGGAAGTTGTGTTTATTAGGAAAAACGTCCCTTGTTTTTACCCTGTCCTGTGGGGTAGTGTTAAATTAAATCCTGGGAACTGCCTTTGCGGCAGCTTGAGGTTTCCTCACTGCTGTTGGAAAATTTCTCCCAACGGCCGCCTGCTGCCCTGCAACTGTTGCCCCGCCGTGTTGCCTGTCAGGGAGGTGATGTCATTGCTGGAGCAGCTGGGAGGACGGGGAGCGGAGAGAGAGAGTTTTTCACTGCGTTTCTGTCGGATTGCATCATGAAGCGGCTCAGTCTGCCACTTTCAGCTCACATGTTCCCGTTTTCCTGCCTCCGGTTGCATGTTTCCAAAGCAGCAACGCCTCATTTTGGGGTTGCCACTACGAAAACAAACAGTCGATTGGGGGAAATGCATAAGGATGTGTTCTCGGCTCTGTCCAGGTTTACAGTGTGTGACCTCCTGACCTCTCTGCTCCCACTCGCCTCTTCTCTGTGTTTGATTAGCACTGGCTGTGTCTCAATGTCAAAGTTTCGGTTGTGCATAACTTTCCAGTCAGTCTCTAAGGTCTTTATTTCTCTTGATCAGTCATCCTTCCTGGAGTTTTTTCTTGGCTTGTGATCCTGGATGATTGCAGTTGCTGAACTCCGTCCAAGTTGGCCTTTCGGGCCTTTCGTCTGCAGCCTGAGTCGGCACTTAATCCGTTTAAACAGTTCAGCTTTATTGGATTCACTTTTAGGGAGCGGGACGGAAGATGCGGCCCATCCTCTTTGGGCCGTATCTTCCGGCCCAAAGAGGATGGGAGCATCCTGTTTGGTCCTGAAGATGTGGCTGGAAAAACGTGACAATAAGAAACTATTTATTACTTATTTTTTAGGTGTGTCACAGCAGTTACAGTCACACAAACTCAAATACTTCTCTTGATAAACATTCCCATTTGTAATGCTCTTCTTTCGGACTCCAGTCACATAAAGAAGTGTGATTTGCATCATTAAACTGCACACTAACTATGTTTAATCATATTTCCTGATTTATTGGTATTTATCGATGCTTTCATTGATGAAACAGTGGAGAAAACTGTAAAACTAACTATCCCAAACATCATTAATGCATAGTTCTCATGTGACGTCAAACTTACGGGAACCTTGTAGCTGACGGCCATCTTGGTAGGCATCCATAAATAACTGTCATGGCCGTTGCTATGACAACAGTATACGAGCCACATTCTTTGTCTCTGTTCGATCCCGACAGCAGCGACTTTGTTGACATATTTCTCTTGCACATTGGTCAAAATTTCAATTTAATTTCTTTTTGTTAGTCATCTACGCTTTGCCTACCAAGATGGCAGTTCAGTGGCGCACATCTCTTCCAACGTTTAGACTTGTGGGAGCTATGTACAGGAATATATTATGACGACAATAAACCAAAGGTTTCAGCCATATCGTCCAACCCTAGTCTTGTATCAATGATATAAAAGTCAGATAAATGTGACTTGATTATTCAGACGCTTTGAAATGACGCTTTGAAAACTATCAGATACAGTTTAGCTCCTCTAATGAACCTGAAAAAAATCAGCATTTTTTTGAGTGAAAAAATCAGAATTGGTCTTGTAAAAGTTGGATATTAGGACAAAAAAATCAGACGTAAGTTGCTGAAGCCTTGCAGATTGTTTGTCTTTTTATGATGCACTGTGACTCTCCAGCTTCTCCAAACGAAGAATAAAATCCAATTTGTTCAAGGCAGCAGAGTTTGGTTGTTCTGATATTTGGAAAGCAAAGAGCCTGTAAAGCCTGTGGGAATCTGCTGAAGCGAAACTCTGTCACACTTTCTGTTCTCCTTATGTAAACAAACTGTTCCGTAATGTTGAAACTGTGAAATAACTTAAAATTAGCAGACATAGAGGATGTGAAATCACATGCTTTAAAACGGTCCAGAATGCTTTAAGACATTATTTTTGAGAAGGGTTGATTCTGCTTTATAATATTTTCTAAGCTATAAATGTCCAATAATGTCATGTTATCAAACTCTACTTCGATATGAAAGCAGAATGACTTGCTTACAAAAGTTATCATGCTTTTTTGACTTATTACCAGATGTAAACATTGCAAGAAAGGTATTTTAATGTTTTTCCTAATTGAAAGTATTTTTGTTTCTTAAATCTAAGGTCAATCTCACTAATCAGAAATGAAATCCAAACAAAATCCAAAAATGTAGAAATCCTGATTTTAAAAAGAAATGCTTCCATGAAGTTTTCTTCAAAACTTTTGCTTTTAAACTCAAAACCAGAAAGAAAAATCGAAGTTTGCCAAGTAATGTTAGTCAGAGACTCAGTCAGGAAATGCTGAGTCACTGGTTGCCATGGTGACTCCCACCTTTTTGTGATGACAGAATCGGTGAAAATGATTCTGTCATCACTTTAAACCGTTTTAAAGTTTTTCTTTAAAACGGTTGTTTAATTTAGAACCAGGAAGAAAGAAAAACCTGCTGAGTAATGCTAAAGTCTTGGTTAGTTGAACATAACTGTACCACTTAAGGCTCCAATTATAGATGCCCGTTAAATAGTTCAAAAATATGTTATTACTTCATCTCTAAATGCTTTATAAATAATGAATACATGTTTACTATGTATTAAGGATGAGAAGGAAATAAAATCTACTGGTTTCTTGCCAAATAGTCAAATTTGTTCACCAAAATAGTCGATCTGCAGTTGAACATTTCAGACTACCTTTTAAGCATAATAAAGGTCCTTCTCACTCTTAATTAATGCATAATAAACTGTTGGTAATGATTTCTAAAGTGTTTATAGATGAATGGATAATAAATCTATAAACTATTTATGTTAGCCATCCATAAGGGGAGCCTTATAGTAAAGTGGTACCAACGTAACATTTCTTTTGGTTTTAATTAACTAATTGCAATTATGTTGAACTTGTTGAAAAGAAAAAAAGTTATGTTAAGTTAATGATTCATTTCTTTGAGTTTTCCTTATTTGCATGCAGATGTGAAAGTTGAGACTTGAGTTGAACTTTTGGATCTGGCTGCTGATATCGATCAGGTCTCTGAAAAGCCGCGTTCTCGTAATCGTTTGAAACTAATGGCTTGTAAAAGTTCGTGCCTCGCTGGTTTATGGACATGCAGCGGAGTCGGGGCCGGCCCTGAACATTAGGAGGCGAGCTGCAGAGAGCGATGAACTCCATCTGTTTCCCAGCAGAATAAAAGCACCTCTCTTCCTTGTCTTATCCCAGGAATCTGCCTGGAATTGCCCCCATCTTTGACTGCATTCTGCAAACCGGTTTCAGCCACTTTCCTTTTTTTTAAAGATTAGAGCATTGGCTTTAGGAGAAACAGGGGAGTGGATAAGGAAAGCATTGTGCTGCGAACGTTAACAACGCCACGGCTAGTTAAAGGATTTTGGCTCCAGGTTCGTCTCTTGGAACGCTGGAGTGATAAAATTTTCGTTGGTCCAAACAGCCGTCCAGGAAAAGCTGCCTGCCGGATTAGTTAGAAGATGATTCTAACATCTGCAGGAATGAGCTGCTCTTTATGCTTGAAACATCTGGATTTACCTGCAGAGTTTAGCATGATAGCTATCTGCTTTCCAGGCTAAAACGGATCAGATCAGAGTGCATGACTGGAACGTTGCAGAAAAAAGAAAAACAAAATCCACCTCCACTGGAGCTGCTGCTTCTGCCCAAAAAAGTCCAGATCTTGGCCTGAGGCTCAGGGACATACTGAACTGACAGAGCAGAACCAGCCGCACAGCTTTGAGCCTCCTGTATACAAACCACGTCGATTGTCCCCCAGAGTGATGGATCCGACCCCCGGGGCCGACTGGTGGGAGTCTGGAGCGCAGCCAGGGCTAGCTGGAGGTTTACAGAGCTCCAGATGGCGTCTTCTCCATTTATAAATAAAATTACCTCTGCACATCACAAACACTTTGCTCCACAGTCTGCCTTGTTTCACCTTACAGGGGACCTGTTATGCAAAATTCACTTTTTGCATGTTTTTGTACTTTCATTTGGGTTTCTACTGCTTCTAGAAACAGACCAAATGCTTAAAAAGAAACACACAGCTAATTTTTTTATCAATAAGTTTTTTGGTGTCTGGAAAACAAGCTGTTTCAAAACCTTCCAATTGTTGAGGTACTGCACCGTTACCTAGCAACCCCAGATGAGCCCAGGCTGTTACCTAGCAACCCAAGCTGAGCTCCAGCACAAGACAAAATGCATACAATTGCCAGTTAGGACAAACTAACTACTTTATACTTTAAACTTTATACAAAGTGGCCGCTTTTCAATAACATTAAATGGTTCCTATTGTGCAAAATTAGCATTTTGCCTGTTTTTGTACTTTCATTTGGATTTCTACTGCTTCTAAAAACAGGGTTAGGGTTAAAAACAAAACAAAACCAAAAAAAAAAAAACCACCCAGCCGGTTTTTGGCAATAAGTTAATGTTTTGTGGTACATGGAAAACAAGCCGTTTCAAAAACCTTCCGATTTTTAAGCCACAGCACCGTTACCTAGCAACCCCAGAGGAGCTAGGTTGCTAGGTAACTCAGCTTAGGTTACCAATCAACCTAAGCTGAGCTCCAACACAAAAACAAACACATAAATCCGCCAGTTAGGACTTCTGTAAAAAAGTGCAAACTAACTTCTTCATACTGTGTATTAAATGTTTGCAGCATTTTTCAAAATGGCGTCTTTTCAATAATGTTAAAGGAGACCTATTGTACAAAATTCTCATTTTGCCCAACTCAGCAGTTTTTTTGGCAATAATGTTTTTTGGTGTCTGGAAAATGAGCTGGTAAAAAATCTTTTGTATTGTTAAGACGCTGCGTTACCTAGCAACCCCCGTTGTTAAAGGTAAAGTGAAGCACACAGATTGAAACTGAGGTAAACTCAGGTGTACAGTATTTCACATTAGCACTTATACTGTCACAATAATCAATAAATCAATCAATTAATGTTTCCATCTATGTCGTGTTAGTAAAGCAGAAGGATTGCAGTGAATTTGAAGTGCAGGCCTCAGAGCAGCAGATGACCAGGGATGCAAATTTACTGACATCATGTAAATTTGCATCTTCCCTGCTGGCGGAGCTCCACAACCAGGAGGGTTGGATTTATCAACATGAACAAAGGGGGGAGCCGCCTCTGAATGGAGCAGAGAAAATTAACTTGAATGAGCTGCAAGTTTGAGTCTTAAAGAACCCGAGAAGTTCAATGCTGGAAACCTGAACGAGCTTTTCTTGTTAAACTTCAGGATGTGTGAATGTTCGAAGGGCAGAAATACTGCAGAGGACCTATTATGCAAAATTCAGATTTTGCATGTTTTTGATCTTCCATTTGGAAGTATTCAAAAACCTCTGGATTGGCCCGTTACCTAGCAACCCCAGGGAAGCACAGCCCTGTTACCTGGGAACCCAAGTTGAGCTCCAGTACATTTGGTCAGCTGGTTTAATGGCTGCTGGAAAAAACAAGTGTTTTGCTGTTGACTTACTTATCTAGAAATCACTTTGCTGTATTCTTTTTGGTTGTGCAGGATGCTCCACTTCTGCTTTTCAATGATGTAAATAATAATAATGTATCTATTTGCAGCCATTTTTTACGTGCGTGTGAAAACGTGGAGTTGGGGGATGTCGCCATCAGCAGCTTATTTGGATATAAAGAGACAGAGACTTTATAATGGCTCAAAAGAACTGCACAGATTAACATCTCATTATCTACGAATGATTTGGTGCCAAAAATGCAATGAATGTTTTGTATTACCTATAAAGATATTCTAACCTGTTAAATAAAGCCTAATAGGTCACCTTTAAAGGGCAACATCACTTTAAAGATGAAGTGAACTCCACAAACAATCACTCAAATGGAGATTATCGTGCCCGTTTTGATTTAAAAACATCCGCACCTGGAATTGAACCAGATTTTTAACTCAGTTTTTCCTGAAGTTAATCCTCAGAGTCGCTTCCTTAGAGTCCAAACTCTCCAGCGGCATGCTGGGAAACATTTCTGACCCTTTTGAAGAGGAGTGAGAACCTTTTTGACCCACTTCATCTATTAACATCTATTAACTCTCAGCAGAGGGAAGTCGGCGTCGTCATTATCTGCATCCTTCTAACCGGCACCGTGATGAAGAAGAGTGATTTATGGATACCCTTCGTCCCGCTCACAGCAGGGATGAAGGATGGGATTACCTCTTTTTTTTGCTCCTTTCAGGTTTAAAACGGCTCAGGGAAACACACCCACATCTGTTTGTTCTTCGGTGAAGTCGTTTGGCTTTCATTGTGCGATCCGTTAACTTTTCTCCGCCGTTTAGAAGGAAATGTGTTGAACTACATAACGGCAAATATTGCCTCAGATTATGAGGCGACGGTGTGTTCGACCAGTTTAAGCCTCTGAAATGCGTTGCGTAATTCTGGCCTAGTTTTAAAATGAT
The DNA here is from genome assembly GCF_001443285.1 of Poecilia latipinna. Taxonomy (NCBI): domain Eukaryota; kingdom Metazoa; phylum Chordata; class Actinopteri; order Cyprinodontiformes; family Poeciliidae; genus Poecilia; species Poecilia latipinna. The sequence goes on from NW_015113331.1 coordinate 108,632, forward strand.
GAGGGTTATGAACTTTTCAGCATGAGGTCATACGGAAACTTCTCTGGTTTTAACGCTGATGCAGGAAGAACCAAATTATCTTTAATCCAGCAGTTTAAGGATAAACAGATGACCTCATGTAGTGAGAGTTTTAGTTCCTTTCCTGGGAGTTGTTCGAGTAAAACCCCAAGACTGAGCCCCCAGCGTTAAATTTAGCATAAAATCAACTTTTTCACATGTTTTTCTACAATAACTTGGCTGTTTTTGGTAGGGATATTATATAAAAAATCAACACAAAGTAGCACAAAACTGTGAAACAGAAGGAAATTATTCATATTTTTCGTCTTTTTTACTTTTTAAAAATCAATAAAATCCTAATTCAGAGTTTTAGCTTTACTTGATTCAAATTAACTAACAGAATGTTATATTATTGCATTATCACCATCATCCTCCTACCACTTCCTGTTTGTCATTTCTGCCAGTAGTAACATCCTGTTGATGATCATGTGACTCGTGTGATGGGGAAAAAGCGTTTCCATTGCAGTTTTGCAAAATATGATTGAAAAACTACACTTTTTTTTATCTAAAAATAGGAATTTGACTTGTTTCTATTAAGCTAATTAATTTTTGTAATTTGAAGGTCAGTGGAAACGCAACGAGTTAAACTTTTCTGTTTTACAGCTCAGTTTGGTTGTTTGCCTTGAACTGAACAGTTGGATGGAAAAATATAAGAAATGTTTTGCATCTAAACACAAACTAACCCAAAACATATGTTTAGTTGTAATTTCCTCACATCATGACACTTCTATGCTTCAGTTTTGGGAAATAATTAAAACTGTAACCAGGCTGGACGGGACGCTCCCCCATGTTCTGGTGGCTCCTTTCCAGCTGCCTTCAGAGGAATAATGGAGGTGCGTTTGCTGGCTCGGAGCTGTTTGGGTTTTATTTTATCTCCCTCCAACGTTCGTGTTTCTGTCTGGTGCTTCCAGCTCGGTGCTTCAGGGACATTAGCGAGGTTTTACCGTTTTTATCTCCAAGACACAACATGGTGATCCAGAGGTCCTTCTCTCTCATCTGTGCTTCATTTTTGTGGAAGATTAAGAGAATAATAGATCAGTGAAATGTAAGATGAATGGAAAGCAAACTGAACCTGGACTAAATCGTTTCACTTCTGCTGAATCAGCAGTTGCTGGAATACTCATAAATATTTAAATCCTTTAGAAACAGCTTTTATATAAATGTTATTTACATTTCCTGAAGGTTAACTGCTTAAGTTTGATGGGAACTTATGAAACAAGAACCAAAGCTGTGTTCGGTCCGCTTTAATAGAACTCCAGTCCATTTGAATAGAAAGTCCGTTTCGTTTGGTGAGGTGTGAATGAAAAATCGATCCAAGAACTCTGGCCGGCCTACAGATCTTGGCTTCATTTTGTTTGAAGTGAACTTTGGTGTGGTTCAAATGCATATGTGAACGGCAAGCAGAACGTAGACCGTGCCAAAAGGAGGAAGTGAACTACAGCGCCGGGCATTCTGGTTAAATACAACCAAAACAAACGTGTTAGCCTAGCACTAGCAGGAGAAATAGCAAAAACAACCGCTAAAATCTGATGCTACTCCATTTCATGAAGAAGGAAGTTGCGCTCAGTGTCTTCTTCAGAGGTTTTTGAGTCTTTACCTCCCAGTGCTTTTTGGTGCAGCGCCCCCACAGGTGAGGAGGGGAACAGGTTTTTCAAAGGGTTTGGTTTGTTTGACATAATGAAGTAAAAATGTAACAAATCTTGCAATTTTGGTGCCCAATTGAATCAAATCTACCAGACTATCAGGTGTGAAAACGCAGTTAGTTAGCATGCTAGCACATCAAGAACCTTGGTTTTGGTTTTGTTTTTCTCCGAGCTGTTGCTTTTTTAAATTTATTATAGTTTATAAAACGGTGATTAAAGGTCTTAAAAGTTGAGCAGGACTTGATCTCTTTTTCCTCAAAATTTGCACATTTTAAAGTGAAGTTCAGGATTTAGTTTGTGCGCAAAAGTCTTCCACTGCAACTATTTTTACACACAGTTACAAGTATAACACTACAGACTAAAATATTTAGTTTAACAGGAGGAAAAAATGGTGTCTGGTTCATTATTCACATCATCTAAAGTTCAGCTGAACATGCGTAGCTTCACGTTTAACATGCTTTGCCATGGCTACCGTTATGGAAACTGGACAGTGACTCCGCCGAGTTAAAACTGGAACATGTCGTCTGCAGATTTCTGCAGGAGTCTGGTTCTAGTCAAAACATCTTCAGTTGGGCAATAAATCATCTGTTGAGCTCAACAGAGCACATCTTCATGGGTTTGAACTGGTTCAGAAAACATGGTGAATGATCTGAGTTACGGATCAAATTAATCTACAGAAAACTCAAATAATCAGACTGTTTCCAACATGTAGATGGATTATAAATACACACAAACTAACAAAAATGCCAACAAAGGAAAATTTTTATGCTAGGTTTGAGGCACCTAAAACAGTTTCCGAGTAGGCTGGTCCTTAAAGTTGCAGTATGTAACTATTATAAAAGTTTTTTTTACATATTTGTTAAAACTGTTGGGGGGTGATTGACAGCGCTAAGACCCGCCTCCTGAGTCTGATTGGTTGTTTCTAGTTACCACTGGTAGAGGGCAGAGATCAATATATTTTTTTCACAGATTATCTATTTCATTTTTCTTCAGGACCGTTTGAACAAATATGTAAAAATCTACCTTCAAACTACCTTTCTTTATTTATTTTCCATATTTATAGAAAAGACTCGCCTCATTCTGCAAAATACTTTCCCTTTTGTAACAGAGGATTCATTTTGTTTTAAAGTCTGGGAATACAAATCAATTTTCAGCTTGTCGGAGGCAGAAAATGTAAGCTGAGGTCTGCAGGAGACAGTGGGGTCTTCAGGTTGATGGTGGATGTGTAACTCTTGGTAAACACGAGGTTTGAAGTGAGACGACAAACATAAACTTTTCACAAACACACAGAAAACCTCCGCGGAGCGCCCACACTCAGTTTATAAACTCCCTCACACATGTAAACCAGCGCTGAGCTTCTGCATTCCCACCAACATGAGTCAGGCGATGTTCAACCGGTTCATAAAATCTATTTGTTTTTGGAAATAAGATACCTTGAAGACGGGTGAGATGGTGGTGAGGTTTGTATGGAGTTAAATTGGGGCCATAAAGTTTGTTCAAAAGAACAAACTTTTCTAAACTTTAACTTTATTTTCAGTTTAAATTTTTTTGTCTTTTGAACAAGCCTTCTGGCTGCAGTGTAGCTCCATAGGTGTGCCGTAGGTGATGGGCTTAAGGGTGGGGAGAAAGGACAAAAAGCTCATATTTTGAGACTAGAGCTGTAATGAAACACCTGAAGTCAAACTGCTTTTATTGCAGATCGCTGACAGCGTTTTATAATGCCAGCATTGTTTGCAGAGGTCAGAAGGTCGACCGACTTCCCACAGTCCTTGAACAAAATCGGATTTTTGCATCTTTAGAGGGAATTTTGTTGGTGGAAGAGGATCATTTGTGAAGCAGTGGAAGGACATGAGGAAAGGTAAAACTTCAGGCGGCAGGCAGGAGAGTCGTTGCACGAATCAGGAAGCCGTTGTGTAAATCCAGGATGTGTCGAGCTGCCAGACGCAGAAGAGAGGATTAAACTGACTGACGGGCTGCAAGGTGGTGGCGAACCTCATTCAGAGGAAATTAAGACAAACTTCCAGCTCAAACTGCATCTAAACTGTGATTGTTGCAAGGGATTAAAGACAACAAACCTTTAGATTAACTAAAGCTGCTTTAAACTCATAAATTAACTTGTTCAACAAATTGAAGCATAAATCGGGTAACAATTTTTAATAGGTTCAAGTCAAAACAATTTTTAATCTATTTTAGTTTAAGTTAACTTTTTATCAAGGTTTAAGTTGAACACAAGTAATTATTTATATTCACTTTTTCAGTGAGGCATTGTTTTTATCTGGAGAACTGTACCCAAATTTTATTGTTCTCTGGTTTTTCTCACAGATTTAACAGATTTTTCCTGTTATTAACTGAAACTAAACCATCTCTGTTGTCAGTATTTATGCCAAGGAATCCAGTTTTTTGGTGGGTTGTTAGACATTTTTAGGGATTATGTTGTAATCCTTTGAAGTGGGCTGTGTTTTAATTAGATTTTTCTAATGAAGCTCGGTTGTCTTAGTGAAGATGAAACCGATTGTTGGCCTTTAGAAAGGTCGCCTCTCCCTGTTGGCCTTTAAAACAGATCCACCTCCCCTTACATCTCAATTAAAGCTTTATTCTCTCTCAATGTGACAGTATTCCCGTTTCTGATGTCCTTCTTCCCCTTATTAACCTCATGAGACTTTTATTTCTTTTTGTTCAGCTGTAGAGATTTCCCTTCCTTTTCAACTTGATTTCATCAATTTTCCCTCCCTATTTTCATCCTTCTGGTCTCCTTTTCTCTGAGTTATTAACAGATTAAAGAATCCCTGTGTCTTCATGTAGGTCTTGGCTCACACAGAAACCATTTTATTTCCAAACCATGTGTGACTACAGTTGGTTTTGTTGAATATTTAACGAGTTGGATTGGTTGGAGACTGAACGCCTGGTTCTCCTGTCCTCTGACCTGCCTTGGGAAACTTTCCCAAGCAGATGGTCTCTGAGTTTTTGGATGGAAGTCAGGGTGTTCATCAACGCATGCTTCACCTCCTGTAAGTCTGAAAGGTGGCTTCCTGTTGCCTTGCCACCATATGTTGCTGATAGTATGTAGAAAACAAGGCAAATTTTGCGTTGGTAAAGCTTTTTATTTAACTTATAAGAGGCGAACAAATGACACATTTTTCAGATGTTAATTGTTTAAAATCATATTAATCCCATTAAATCCCAGTAAAACACCATTAAAGTCATGATTATGTCTCAAAATGTTGATAACTTTGGGTTAAATTTATGTTATTAACTAACTCACTCATTCTTTGGTTACCTAGCAACTCACTCATTCTTTGGTTACCTAGCAACTCACTCATTGTCTGGGTGCCTAGCAACGACCTGTTGAGTAACTTGCGCAGCAGCAGTTTAAGGTTTAAGGCTCTGTGCCTCATAACTGTTTAAAAATACTGTGGCTAAGACAGGAAATGTCACAACACCAGTTTGGAAGTATTTTCAGATATTTTAAACAAAAAAAAAACTAATAATTATTGATATTGACTGATATGAAACGCTGATATTGTGATATTTTGAGATTTGTCCTGGTACTTTTCATCCCAGCAATCTTCCATTTTGTTACCGGAAAATAAAATATGTTCTTAAAAATTGGTTTATTTACTTCTCTGGAAAAAAAATCTACAAAAAAGTTCAAATGTAACACATAATTCTACTTAATTGCACAGTGCCTATAAAAAGTATTCGCCCCATTGGATGTTTAACGTTCTTATTGGTTTTACAAGTTAAGATCAATAAAATTTGGCTTTTTTGAAAAAAAAAAAAACAAACAAACAAAAAAAACAAAACAAAAACAAAAAAACATTCAATGTCAAAGTGTAAACTGATTTCTATAAAAAGAAAATTAAATATAAATATTTAACACAAAATAGGAACGTTAAAACCAGAACATCCACCAGATGGAAACCAGAGACGATGCAGCGTCTTGTCTGATGCCCAAGATTTCCATTTTGTATTTTTTACCCAGAACTTGAATTGAAATCTTTTTTTCATTATTTTGAATCTGATTCATAAACAAACAAATAAACAAATTATCTTTTCATTTTTAAATGGAACAAATGAAACATGGAGAACGCGAAAGACATTTTCAGAGTGTGGATGCGTCACAACAAATATTGCATCCAAGCCGTCTGTTGCCATTGTGATGATGATTGTTTTAATTTAATTTGTTGTGCAGGTTTTCTCGCAGTAAAACTTGTCAGCTGCATTGGGGTCTGTTTTATGTCGTCGTTTTGCTGTCAGACATGACAAATCGAGTTAAATCGCTGAGGATGTGTCCGTTTGTTCTGCTGCTGCAGATTTAGCCTCCAGGGATGAAGGTTGGCTTGTGAACTGGGTCACCACCAGTCCTTCTGTTTGCTCCCATTGTTGCCAGGCCCTCGCCCCCAAACAAAGACATCAACAGTATAATTTCCACTAATCTGAAGTCAGACGGTTTAGATTATTGATTATAGTTTAGCTTTACAGCTCAGACTTGCTTCAGGATGCAGTGAGGTCACTGTTTTCTGTTTTCCGGTGGTTTTCTGTCTTTTCTTGGGTTTTGTTTCCTGCGGAGCGCATACGGACAGGTCCAATAATCCCCGCCGGCTGTAGGAGGGGCCCGTATGTTCAGCCCTTCTGTTTCTGCTCTTTTTTTCTTGGGAACCTGCAGACTGAAGAGGAAAATTAAGGAAAAGTTTACGCTTTAGCCAAAGAAAAACTGAATGTTGACATATAAAGTTTGATGGTTAACCATATTAAACAACAAGTCAGTTCAAAGTGCTTTATATCGTAAAATTAGTAATGAAATAAGAAATAAAGATTACATTTTGTCAAATATCAAAATCATCAAGCATATATGCATCAAATATGTTGATCAATGTTCTCTGTGGTAAATGTTCTTCAGGTGACGGAAGGCCGACTTTGTAACTGTGTTTATGTGGCTCTGAAGGTTCAGGTCCGAGTCCAGGTCAGGTTCTAGTTTCTAGCTGTATTAACTGAAGCTGACTCTAGATAGTTTGTTTCTGTTCAGCTGGAGAAAGTTTTGGCACCTCCATGTTGGTTTTTGCTCCTCAACCTGTCGCCTTGAGTCAGTGGAGGTCAACAGAGGTCAGAGTTGACATTTCCAGCCTTCTCTACTCCTTAAACCTCCTAATCCCTCTCTACTTTCAACTTCTCTCCTTCCACAATTACAACAATTATCTGAAGAGGCAGCAGAAACCCGTAAATCATGAGAAGTCGCACTAGTTTACATCTGAGAGGAGGGAGAAGGGTCTAAGGAAGTGCAGAGTGAGACGGGATGTTGCATAACGAGCGCGGCGTGCTGAGGGATTGGCTCCCGGCCGATCTGGTCGGGTGTTTTCCAAAGACTTGCTCCAGAAACCCAGTTAGTACTGCTGATTGGACCGGGCCCAGAGACGATGCCTGCCCGAACAGCTGATCTCCAAGAACGCACGGATTAAACTTGCCGTTATGCAACCGGTGGCGCTGTCCGATTGGACGATGCGTTTCAGCAGCGGCCGGCCGTTAAAAGCTGCTGAGGTAATTAAAAACCAGTAAGCCAGTCTGTTTTCCTCTGGTACTGGTTGAGCTGGTCTTAGATAAATCTTTGGGTTTTATTACTGAGTTTAGGTTTTACTTTTATAATCTTTTAGAACTAAAAAAATACAATTACTATTGCTTTTCATACATTTACAGGAAAAACAAAAGATTTTAGGACTGCAGAACTCAAAATCTCACCAAGTATGTTTGGTCTAGTTTCTAGTGAAAATATCTTAAAACACTTGAAATGGGACTAGACTAACTTATAAGTAACTTTTCAGCAAGATATACCAGCTTATTTTAGGTAAATAATTTCTTAATATTGATGACAAAGTACTTGTTACACGTGCAGATTATTTCACATGGGAAAAATGTCTTGTTACAAGTGAAATAATCTACAAATGGAGCTAGAAAATTAAGAAACTATTGAAATTAAACTACTATATGTTTCTGAAAAGTTCAGCTGGAGAAAGTTTTTGTCTTATTTCAAGTGGACTAAGATATTTACACTAGAAACTAGTCTAAAATTAATGTGATTTTGTGTTTTTGCAATGATCCCAAACACAAAAAGAACAGTGGTTTAGTCAAAGTCCAGTCTTCTTTATGATGAGACTATTCCTCCATCATGATAAACTGACCGCTGAGTCTTTCTCATCATGGCTGCTCTTTGATTTTCCCCTGACTCTGGTTGGTATTTTAGCTTTCCCAGTTTGCAGATTACCGTACTCCTCTGGGATAAAGCTAATCTGTAGCATGTTTGTTCTTTATTTGATGGGCTTAATATGAGTTTAGGAATAAATTTCATGCTCCATCCTCTGAACAAACTTGAGGTTTTTAATTACATTTTTTCTTCAATGTGACTTTAAGCTAAAACTTTAAAAACTGCTGGGCCGAATTAGTCAGGTTAGTTTTAAATAAAACTCAAGAGGATGTTTTGAGAAAACGGCTAACGGAGGAAATGAGGAAGACGGATGGCGGCAGAGGAGATGATGAGGCGGTTTGGGGAGTAATTGAGTTTGATGAGAGCGCAGCTTCAAGTGTGCAATAATTCAGCTGTGGATGCGTGGCTGGGAAATAATTAACATGCAGATTGAGAAGCAGTAAAGGTTTCTCCTGGTGGCCTTAAGACCCGGATCTTAAAGTGATTTCTTTCTTCGACCGGACCAGAACTTTGAAGGCATTCTTATCAGATGCTCCATTTCTGTAAAAGGTATTATTTACATAAATATTTGATATAGATTTGACTCAATGAAAACACATCAGTGGAGTGTAATTTGGTTAAAATACATGTTAAATGATTCCATTAAACCCACAGCAACAAACTCTTATAGACCAAAATTTTAGATTCTTCTACATCTTAACATGTTTTTTTTAGCTATTTAAAATGTCTGCCAGTTCCAGTGTTAAATGTTTGTTGGAAAAATGTGTTATTGCATTATTATGGCATTACCTTTATATTACTTGATCTCCAAAGAGCAATGTTATCGTTTATAGCAATGATTTTTGGGAGACTTCTTACCATGACATGCGTGCTGGAACCTTTGTATTGCGTTTCTGGTACATCTGTAAATCTGACGCACAAGCTACATCCTCTAACAACAACGATGAATGAAAAACCTGCTTCTCTTGACTCATTGGGAGACAATTTTAGTTTCAAAAATTATCTGATTGGTCACTGGAAAAAGACTATTGTGCTAAAAGGAGTTGGCCTCTTAGTGAAGCTATGCTAGCCTAAAATAGCATCTGAATGCTAAACATGTAGCAACAGCAACGACGTTAACGCTAATGTCAGCGTCCACATTTCCTGAAACACTGGAAAGCTGATTCCTTCAGATTTTTCTTCCAAGCACCTGATGATCAAATCTTCCATATTTTGAGTGAGTTTTTTCTGCCATTTCATTTCCAAGGTGCTTTTTAAATGATTTTTTCTTTATTTCTATATAATTCTAACCTCATAGTCAGAAAAAAATGCTAGAAAAATCATGCTTTATTGCATAATTTTAGCTAATTTTTCATCTTATTGTGGAGATACAAACTGTTTTTAATTCACATCTTTGATGTATTGGAAAACAAATCATATTTATTAAAAACTTAAAACTTCAGTTTTATGTCACAATTACAGTTTTCCTTTTGATTATCTCTGAAAAAACTCAATGTAGCGACACAAGCTTTTATGAATTGTGAAAATCCATTAATTGTCTCATTTAATAACAATAATAATGATAAATCAAATTTATATGGTGCTTTTTAGGAGACTTAGACACTACAAGAGAAAATAATATTTCAAAAATACGTTGTATGTGTCTTTGCATGTTTGACTCAAATTTACTGTGAAATTACCTGCAGCACATATTTTTCTCTGTGACCTCAGCAGCTCCTTACCTCCCATGATCATTGTTTTATTTAGCTTCAGTCGTAATTAACACCAGATACGGGAATATTTACGGTGTAGAACGATCGGATTGATCAAACGCGCCGCACACAGAACATCTTTGTGTCGTTGTGCTTTTTCTTTTTTTGCTCTGAATCTTCTGCAGTCACGCTTTATTCCCTGAAAGTCGCTCATGAACGTCTCATGACTGTCATGCTGCAACGCCGCAGCTCCTCAGACTCCTCTTCCCATGTTCCTCCAAGCAGAGGTCAGAGGTCAGCAGATCATATTTAACCTTCCCAAAAAGGCTGCAAATGTAGCAACAATTGTCTGGATTGTTAAATATGTTAGTGGAGAAATTGGATTAAAGATGGAGAAATTTGGCAATTAGATGTCTTGGAAGTCAATAAGCTGAACTCCTGTCCTGTTTTTGATTTGTTTTTGGTGGAGGTGTGCAGTGCATTGTGGGAGATGTAGTCCATCTCTTCTTGGCTTTCCCTCATGGGCGACGTTTTCATTCTACTTCAGAGTTAAGTGGATCTGGTAAGGCTCAGACCCGGTGGGTTGTAAAATTCGATACGTCAGAACGTATTTGGCAAAAGTGTTTCTATCTTCCCCTTTTTTATGCTTTAGCATGAAAACTTTTTTTGTGAAATTGATGAATTTATGTCACACGCCGCCATTTTCATGAAAGTTTTCAAAACTTATTCGTCATTTTTTTCTTCCAATCTTTATTTTTACTCTTTACTCCTCGATTGCCAGGGTCACCTAAGCTTTTTTCTTCTTCCTCTCTCCTTTTTTTATTTCCTTACTTCTTCTTCTCTCTGTCGCTCCTTCAGGAATGCAGTCATGTGTTTGGGACTCTTCCCTCCAAACACAAACATTCCTTCTGTTTCAAACACACACACACGCACGCACACAGTCTTTGTCGCCGTGATCAACTCACACTCAATGAACCTCGGATGGAAAAACGGGCGTGGCTGAGCTGAAAACGCGCAGAATGAGCCTTTAACGGTTGGATGTGTGTCAGTCGAGGATCTGGACTCGATTTCTGAAGCTCGTGTTCGTTTCACTGAAGTCTTGCGGCTCCGCTGCGATACAAGAAACCCTGTATGGTCAGCCGGAGACGGACAGAGTCACCGTTGTTCCCGGCGGACAGAAGAAAGGGGTTTATTATGTCCAGAGGGTTCAGAAACATTTCACTCTCCTTACTTTACCCAACTTTCTCAAGCAGAGTCATTTTTGGTCTGAGAAAATTATTTGTATTCCTGGTTTGACTGTTGAGGTGAAAATCCAATTCAGAAACACACAGGACTGTTATGAAACCTCACGGTGGAGCAATTTAAGTTGAATAATCAAGATTAAATGTCTTAAAATAGCAGCTTTTAGTTGTGTTTTAGATAATCCTGTTGAATTTTCAGTGCGTCTCCCAGCTTGGATTTCGAACGTTAGCATCCAAGTTTCTCAGAGAAGAAATTTTTCTTTTTATTTGTTTTTGTAACAAGGTAGCATCCAATATTGGGCAATGCTAATTAAAAAGTCAGCTGTTCTAACCTTAAAGCGCTAAATATGAACATTGGTTTTGCTACTGCTAAAGTGCTACACCAACTAGCTAATGCTACCACGCTAACTTCAATTCAAATTACATCAGTCCTTGAAATACTACAAAATTAAACTTTTCTATGATGTTTTTTATCTTGTTGTCTTCTGTATGCTGTCTAACATCTGCTGTCTAAAAGCTCAAAAATCTGATATTTTTCCTACCAGTAAACGTACCATAGCTAACTACTGTCTGGTCATGCTTAAAACCCTCTTCAGTGTGGATGCTGTGACTGAGGGAAGATTTAAAGCTTACCATACCAGAGAGATGTTTCAAAATGAAGTCAAAAGAAGTTAAAATGACCTGAGATATATCTGCAGGTCACTAAGGCTGCGAGAGGGTGAGAGAGAGCAAGACTTTAAGCAGACAACAGCAAGGCTAAATGGAGGACAGTAAAACTGTCGTATCATTTTGCGTTTTCAGTCTCAAAGTGAAAACTCATGGATCTGCTGGATTGAGAAAACATTTTGGAAACTCCAAGATCAACAAAAAGGCTAAAATACTCTTGGATCCAATCAGAGTTTTATGTTTAAGAAAATAGCAGCAGTCTTTTCCTGCTTTTCTTAGCTGCAGGCTTGAATAAAAAAGATTTTCCCTTGACTGAAGTGATTTAAGGCCAAGTTGAGGATTCCAGAACCACAAAGGAATTTCATCCATCTCTGAGAACTTCTTGTTCTTTTTCAACAACAAAGCAGAAAGGAAACTGGGATCAATTAGCGAACATTTTCACTGCGATGCTCCAGGTCTGTTTGTCCTGCAGAAAAACTGGAAGACACTGCTCATACTTTAACAGTGTTGGACATTTTTACAAAGATAATCCAGATCATAAATGTGTAAACATGACAAAATGGTTTTGTTAAACATTTCAGAGCCGCCAGTTCGGTTTTATTGCGTTTTTTTTCTTGTTTCTGCTGTAAGTCAAACAGTAGAGCATGAACAGGTGCAGAACCTGTTGATTCAACCAGTAAAGAAACCAGAACACTGCAAAAACACAAAATTTTACCAAGAATTTTATGTCCAGTTTCTAGTGAAAATTTCTTAAAACATTTGAAATATGACAAAAACTAACTTACAGATAAACTTTCAGCAAGATATACGGGCTTGTTTTGAGTCAATAATTCCTTAATATTGATTAAAAAGCTCTAGATCCATTGGCAGATTATTTTACTTAAGGAAAAAATATCTTGCTAATGAAATAAGTACTTTTTCATCAATTTTAACCTGAAGCAATCTCCTATCTTGCTAAAAGTTACTTATTAATTAGTTTTGACTTATTTCAAGTGTACTAAGTATTTGCATTACAAAACTAGACTAAAATACTTGGTAAAAGATTGTATTTTTGTAGTGTGGACCTGTCACAATAAGCAACAATTCAATTAATCGTATGATAAATTAAAACAAATTAATATAGTTAAATTTTTTTTCTATTTTCTCTCCTTTTCTCCCAAAAACTGGAAAACAAAACTCTCCACTCTGGTGTTTTTTTGAAGGACAATTTTGTTTCCAGAGACTTCATCTTTAATTTTATTTGTTGTTTCTGTTGTTTGGTTATTTATTTTGCATATTTAAAATGTCTCCCAGTTACAATGTTGAATACTCATCAGCATTTTAAGTTTGTATTATTACTTGAAAATGGATTCAAAACAACAATATTATCGTTTATCGCAATAACTTCTGGGACAATTTATTGTCCAGCAGAATTTGTCACTAAACAAATTCAGTTTAATGTCAATGGAAAAATAAATAATGCGACTGGGACATTTATTCCTGCAAAAGGTGAGAAAATTAGACTTTTAGGTATTTTAAGAGTGGAAATCATTCAATTTTTTGCCAATTTTTCTCTTTAGGGATCCAAAAGTTACAGTTTTTTTGTTTTTCTTTATAATTCCCTCTCAGAAGTATTGTTTTATTTATTTTTTTCCTTTATCTCCTGTTGCATATGTTTTCCTGTTTGTTTCTGTGCAGCACTGAGGCCCAGCATGTGTGAATCCAGCTGAAAAACTGCGGGTTTGGTGTATTTTTGTTCGGTTCAGTGGGTGTGTAGCTGGAGAAGGAATGCTCTCTGTCTTTCTGATGACCAGTGACAGATGCCCAGCTTGAGGCGAAGCCAACATCTGTGTGTGTGTGTGTGTGTGTGTGTGTGTGTGTGCGCACGCACGTGTGTGTGTGCCGTTGGTTTCCAACAGGCGGTGGAAAAAAAGGGCTCCTTTGTTTGTGTGTGTTTGTGTTTTATTGCATGCCCAAGTGGAATTATGGGAGCTGGGAGCAACAGAAAAACTCAAAAACAGAGAAGTGATGCAGCAGTTTGCATGCGGGAAATGAAGTTGGTGGATTTATTTAACATCATTGTCAGTTTATAAAAACTTGAATCAGTTTTGGTGTAAAGAAAACTGGACCTTCTCTGAGAAACGATTAAATTCAAAATGGTTATTCGTAATGGCAGGACAGGATCCTGATGATCTGCTCCAGTTTACAATAAACAATTTTATTATAAAATCTCTATATTATTAAAGATCCAGAAGATAAAAAGGACTTTGGATTGTTGACTTATTAAAAGAATAACACACAATTTTCAAATTTTTTCAATTGTTTTCTGTTTTGTTGGCCTGCGATCCAGGATTGAAAAGATCATTTCCAGTGCCACAAATGGCGTCGTTCAAAATGCAGGTCGACAGACGGTAGATTTTTTTCATCTTTTACAATTTTGTTAATTTATTTGGGACATTTTATATCAGTCCTGAATCATACTAAATGAGGACATGAAATTTTTTTGACACAGCCCTACGATATTGGTCTTTATTGTTGAATTGGAATGTTGATTATGATAATTCCTCATTTTCCTAACTATCCTTTCTTATTCAACTCTTCCTGACCTTCCTGACCTTGGTCACCAGTATCTACGCATCCCAGCTTTGGGTAAAAATCTGTCCAAATGGTGAAATTCAGTACTGGTGTAGAAATGATTGAAGGCAATGCATCAAATTGGTCCTTTGGGTTTGTGTTTCTCCAAAACTACAAACATGCAAATGAAATAATGAGCTGCAGGCACGCTATGCAAAATGCATGTGGACTTCACAAGTTGGTTACATTTTTAAAAGCCCTGTTTTAATTGATCATGCTCTGTTTATAGTAAGATTATTTGCATAGCACCTTTGCTAATTCTTCGTCTCCGTTCATCCCTGATGGCTTTTCCAGTAAAATCCCGGTAGCAGTCGTTTATTTTCAGCTTCCTCTTTTATTTCCGCGTTATCTCGCTTTATCCCAGCCCGGCCCCTGAGAGTCTGATTTTTCAGGCGCCGACATGGACGCCCTTTCAGCAGCTTTGGAGAAACAAAACGCCAACCTTTGAGTGAGTGATCTCTGCCGTTTGTTTTTTTGTGATGCAATTGTCTTCTCCAGTGCAGTTTAATTCCATCATCATCAATTCGTACCGAACGCCACGGCGGTTATGAATAAAAATATAGAAATCACAGCTGACCACAGTCAGGAAATGATTGATTGGAGAAAGCAGAAATAATTCTCTCTGACGTCCAATTGAGTTTTCTGCAGGACGTGAAGATAAATATTACAGCCACTCCTGAAAAGTCAGACGATAGTTCATGCAGGAGAGAAAATAATTTCTAACATCTAAGCCAAACTTAAAGGATTTTTAAAGGCTTAACCAAGTAGTTTATTATTCATCATTCAAGAACAATCTTAAAAGTTCAGTCTAAAAATGTGCTAATGTGCTAAATCCAAGGTTTTTGTTTTAAATCAGCTACTTTAAAACATTTTTTGTGCCTTGTTTTCCTAAATAGTTTCACAGTTCATAGTAAACAAACTATAGCTGAAAAATCCTAAAATGAATGTAAGTTCTCTGCTGTTTAGAAATACATTTTTACTCCATTTACATGGAGAAAGAAACAAAGGAGGCTCTTTATTTCAACAAACACAAACTAATGAAGACAACAAAAGAAGCTTGATTCAAAGAAAACAAACATGGCTTCTAAGA
This sequence comes from Poecilia latipinna, assembly GCF_001443285.1. Lineage (NCBI taxonomy): Eukaryota > Metazoa > Chordata > Actinopteri > Cyprinodontiformes > Poeciliidae > Poecilia > Poecilia latipinna. The sequence goes on from NW_015113331.1 coordinate 123,829, forward strand.
TTTGTGTTAAATTCTCCAGAAGTTGAATTAAATGTCAGTTTCTAATGAATAAAACACGGTTTTATTGGCTTAGGTGTCTGGAAAAAGAGCCATTCCATAAACCTACTGGTTGTTAAGTCACAATGTGCTGTTACCTAGCAACCTCAGTCGAGCCTGGCCCGTTACCTAGCAACCCAAGCAGCAGAGTTCCAGCATGTTTGAGCTGGTTTTCCCGCTGTATGAAGTGTTTTGTTGTTGACCTGTCCTAACCTGTTCAAGAACCATAATAGGTCATCTTTAAATCATTTCCTAAGCGTAATAAAAAGGTTTCTCCAAACCAAACTACACTGTGCATGCAGACTCCAAAAGAAGAAAAATGGGAGAAAAATTTTAAACATTGCTGTTTATTTTTGGGTTGCATCTTTCTATATAAAGACCAATCACTCTAAATAAGTAGTGTTGTACTTTAGTGGTTTCCAGTTTGCCAACTATTCCCAACACAAACATCTTGACAGCCAGTTTGTTCCTAAATCAGCTCTACTGATGCTAGCTAGGTTTCCACAACAGCAGCCAGAAACACATTAGCTCACCGACTGCTGTGTGCTGAAGCTGCTGGGTCACGGAGACTCTATGAAAAGTCCCAGAGAAATGAAACAGACGCCTTGTTGTGAGTCTTTCTGTTCTTGCGGCTAAATTAGCTAAACGGCAGAGTATGAGATCACAAGGCGGGCAACAGTTGCTGGAGAATACAGCTTCCTTTGTGTTGAGCTTTAGCTGGTATCTATGACTACCTCGCTAACACATCAAAATATAGATAGCCACACACACAGCTGAGATTGTGTTATTTAGTGATAAGGTGGCACATTTTATTCAAAATAAAGTAGCAAACAGGCTGTGATTGATTTAACCAAGCAGAGTGATGAATGAACCTTTAATATTCCCCCAATTTTTTAACTTTCATTTCTTATGTGCAGGCAGGCATCTTCATGACAGGTAAAATCAGCACCAATAATATGACTAGAAGATCAATTTGGTTGTTCCAGACTGTCCGAGCATCCTTAAAAAGCCTTATATTAATATATCTATAATACAACATTAAAAAGTCTTCATTAAATTAATTTAACATATGACCTGTGATTAATATGTCAATCATTGTTCTTAAATTTTGTCTTGTCATGATTTGTCTTGTGTAACTTTAATTAAAAGTTTCTGTGATTCAAAATGTTTCAGGCTATCAGTAACTAGCTGCTAACAAAAGCTTTGCTAGCTAGCTATACCCTTGCTAGCCTGATTGCTAGCACGGTTTTTTTTTTTTTTGCATCTATTATTGGCAAGTTCAAATTTATTGCCAGTTGGCTGCCAATAAATTTGCTGTATTGCTGTGGAGACAAAGGTCTTAAATTCCACTCATAATGGTTTTTTGAAAAGTCTTAAAAAGTCTTAAATTTGAGCTGGTGAAATTTGTTTTCTGGATAATTAGAACATTTCTATGGTCAAAATCTCTAAATTTGCATCGCCTGTTGAAACACAGGGATGACTTGCACTAATTTTTATTGGATTCTACAGCCTGACCTTTAACCTTAACATAAACTCAGTTCACATCTCACTCCTACAGCCTGACCTTTAACCTTAACATAAACTCAGTTCACATCTCACTCCCAAACCCAAACACACTTCTTCCAATGGCTTCCTGGGATTTGGACCCCATAAGGAGCTATGGGTCCTCACAACGTAGTATTTGTTGGGAAAAATGGGCCTTATGAGGTGAGAAATGCTAGCACACACACGCATGCACACACACACACACACACACACATATATACACACACACACGCGCGCATACACACTGCTGTGGTTGGCATTCCAGTCATATGAGCAGCAGCGCTGGCAGTCAGACCCTCAGCTGCGCCTGGAGGTCACAATGAACACACACACCGCCAGAAACACACACTTCCTGCTTCAAACAGGAAAACACTCACAGCTGAGTTCATTAATGTAACTGGAGCGCTGTGCTGCTTTTTGTGGATAATAGATCCAGTGTTTCATGCCTTTATTCATTGGTGTCCTTATTAAAACCATGTGAAACAAACTATTATGTGTTTCTATTCCCATGGGTTATTGAATAAAAGCAGGTATCTAACCCAAATATTTGTTTGATGGGGCGTTTATTATCCCCGCCTGAAGCTCAGCTTTGTTGTCTGCTCTAATTCTGTGGCAGGGTAGCTTTTATAAAGGTTTGATCAGCTACAACACACATTTATTAGGACACATTTCAGGCTTTATTTTGATTTATTATCTGCTGTTGGGACACAAACGGGAAAAAAAACTGCAGGCAATAAAAAGATTGTGCAAAAAGGCTTTTTAAAATAAATTAACTGAACTTAATGTTTAATTATGGTTACAAACCCTGTTTGGTTAAACACACATGCAAGAAATTATGTAAAATTAAGAAATTAAAAAAAATTGTTTTAATCAGTTCTTAATTCACAAACTTCATTTTTACAAAAACTGAAAGCTTTGAAAGTGATTTCTGCTGAAATGACATGAGCATTGCTGCAACAACACAGATAAAAAATAAAATATTTGTAGTCATAAATATGAACTTTAGGGGAATCAACTTTTTTTAGCTGTGGTTAATAAAACTGAGCTGATTCAGAGACGTATGTAATGTCTACTTTCCTTTAGTTTTCTTTGTGGGAAACATGACGGAAACACATGCAGACATGTGGAAAATATAAATATAACGTCTTTGGTAAAAATAGGTAAAAACTAAATGTGCTGCTCTTGTTTCCCACGGTCCGTTGAGTTTACTTTAACAGAGCCACTGCTCTTCAGGAATAAGTCGTCTGGCAGTGAGACCACCTGTTGGAAATTATTTAACCACATCTCTGCTGCTCCTCCTGACCCCCAAACTATATTTACATTTCCGTTTTGGTTTCTATTTCAATGACATGTTGGAGTTCTGCCGCTTGTTTTTGGTAAAGTCGGATTTAGATGTTGTAGCTACGCCACATGTTTAGATGGTAAGAAATTCAATATAACATGCCTGTTTTTCAATCTGAGATGTTTTAATCCAAGGATGTCCAGCTCTGCTCTCTTTTAGTAGGATTTGTTGACATAATGTGTTCAGGACAAAACTAACCTGGAAAAAATAATCTGCAATCATTGTTGTTTTTTTATATTTTATGTGCTGGACAATATGGCTGAAAGACCAGCATTGCATATCAATCTATCAACAATAATTGATTAGTTCTTTGGATTAAATATCTGAATCCTGCCAAAACGGTAGCGTGACAATTCCTGTTTTATCCATGCTGTTGTTTTTCGTCTTTAAGCAGTTATGAGGGACGGTGCAGAAACCTTAAACTGTTGCTGTGCCAGTTGCTCAACAAGTTGTTGCTAGGTAACCAAAGGCTGAGTTGGTTACTAGGCAACCAAAGAATGAGTGAGTTAGTCAATGCTTTGCTTAGCTAGCTGTGAGAACTTGAGCATCTACAGTATTTCTTTTGCCTGCGTCTCCCAGAATGCTGTTTGGTTCTGGATTGGAGTTCAGTAAATATTTTGTATTTTGAATATTCTATCAGACGTATTATCTATTAATGTTGCTCACGTCTATCCCAGTATGTTATTGGTTTATATCATTATATGTTATTGATTTATAAAGGTCTTTTAAAAAACAAGCCAATCTGAGCCACTTGTTTTTAAAGTTTCTGAAACATTTTATTTGATTTTTACCTTGTTTACATGAGACATGAGTCATAATTCTGCACCAGAGAAAGCCAGACGTGGTAAATCAGGCTAAACAATGGCTGAAAATTATAATTATGAAATAATTTTTAGTCTTAATCCTAACTGCACATCATAGTCATTGACATCTGCGTTCTTCTTCTCCGCTTTTGGGACTCTTTGGGGTCGAAAAAGTCACCAAAGTCAGATTGCGGTCTTTATTTCACCTTTGACACCTCTGAAATCACTCTGCACTTGTTTTGTTTTCAGAGAAAGCTGCCAGAATACATTTCCTCTGGATTTTGGAAGGAAGTTGTTGGCTTTTATAATTAATGCCCCATCAGACTGTAAATTGTTGCTGATGTTGAACTTTATTGCGACATGTTTCTCCGGGAGTGTTGTTTTACCTTCAGCTTTCACTGCAATGAAGTATTCAGGGGGAGATGACATGAAACATCGACTCCGATGGGTTCGGAAGCGTCGTTGGCTTGTGATTCATAAATATTTTAGGCTTTCATGCCAAGCTCCGGTCCAAAATAACTTTGCGCTGGTGCGGAGAAGAATTGAACTCTGCATAAACTCAATAAATGAAGATTTGACGTTGATTACCAGCTGGTAAATCATTCGAATTGGATCAATAAAAACGCAGACAACGCCTGATTGTTCTTCTCACACACGGTCTCCTCTGATTGAGTTTAGCTGGAGCTGTTGAGGCCGTTAACCTCCATAATTCGGTTTGTTAGTCTCTGATTTAATTTAGCATTTAGGGGTGATTTTCAAATCACGGCTGGATGAACGGCAGGCTTATCCTCAGCAGTAGAGCTTTGTTTCAGGATGTTTGTCTTAATCTTTTCTGTGTTCTGGAGTTAAATGCTAATGCATTTTTAAAAGCTCCCTCACTGCCTGTAACGCTCTTCCCCTATGGAAAGGGTTTGTGTTTGTCTGAGAGTGGTACAATAAAACAGGATTTGAAGAACATCCACGCAAATGTAAAAAAATAATAAAAATAAAACAGTACATTGCTTATCTAAACTATTTATTCCTTTTTTATTTCTAGCTCTTTTTTTAAGATGGGAAAAATTAACATTTCCAAAACTAACCCAGAACCTGCAGGTTATTCAGGTTCCATTGAATTTACTCACAAAATTTTACTTTTCTGAACTTACAGATTTACTTTCTGATATGGTTGGAAAATGTATCACAATATGTGTTTTATCAGTCGATATCAATAACTACTGATTAGTTTTTGTTTTAAATATCTAAAATACTGTCACTGAAGACATGACCTTTTCTGTTTTTTATTTTTAAGCAGTTATAAGGCTCAGTGGTGAAACCTTAAACTGCTGCTGCACCAGTTACTCAACAAGTTGTTGCTAGGCAACCAAAGAATGAGCAAGTTGCTAGGTAACCAAAGAATGAGTGAGTTAGTTGATTCCACCAACCTGTGAGAGGTTGAGTGGCTATTTATATTCTGATATATTGGATATTTTATCTGATGTATTATGTATTGATATATATTATTGATTTATTGTCCAGTCCTACTTTCAGAGCTACTTTTAATGCAATACTAATACTAATAACTACAATACTAAAGGGCTTATTTTGGGAGAATACTGCACCAATTAAAACTTTTAAAACCACAAAAACTTAGCCTGTAGGCAGGTGACCAGCAGAAAACAGCTACATAAACAATGAAGCGTACAAAACTTAACTTAGTAAATGCAAAATGTTATATCCTGTTCATCTATAAGCTAAAATGTAAGAAATGTTTAAAATTTTTGTATAACAAATGTGTTATTTACCTTTCTGAAAAGGAATAAGGTGGTGAAATTATCAGTGTTTAGAGTTTTAAAACATTTTACTGTTTTTACTCTAAAACATGTACATCAAGTTAATTATTTGCATTAATAAACTGAACTTAAAATTTGTTTTAAGTCTTAAAACAAAATCTAGGTTGAGCATGGCGGAAATAAGTGAGAACCATGTCTTTATATCAATAAACTGATTAAACATTGACAACGAAGCTAAAGAGCGTCACTGCATTTTTCCGTAACACAGACCCAAAGTCAGATTGGCAGAATCTCTTGAAAAAGGTCAAGAGCTTCTGCTTTCTATCAATAGGTCAATAACATCGTTGACCTGCTTAACAGGGCAATTAGACCAATCAGCTGTGGAAAGCTAAAAGATGCTTCAGCTGAAAAATACTCAGGCGTCGCTCTAGATGCATTTTCAAGAGTTTTATGTTTTCAAGCAAGTGACACTTGATTTTTTTGAGTGGAAACATTCAGCTGCAGTACAAAGTGTGAATTCAAACAGCAACCAGCCACTGCAGTAGCATACAGGCGGAGTTGGTGGGTTTCTGCAGGACCGCAGCCTGTATGGGGCCCTATGATTTCCACGATGCAGAAAACGCAGACAGCATTTAACAAGCGAAATTAAATACACAGTGAAACAGAGTTTCACAAAGTTTTGTGATTCTGGCCAGCAGAAGAAGCTAGTCTTTTTGTCTGCTGCAGCGCGCATGCCCTTTATTACCTGGTTAAGTGGATAAATTCTCCTGAAACAAAGCTATCCTCCAAAAAAAATCCCCAAAATCTCAAAGCTTAGTTCAATGTTTAGGCCCAGAGTTTAGGAATCAAAAGAAAACCTTTTCTATGCCAACTGGTGACTGGAGGCGCAAGGATGGTTTAGTCCGCTTTCATAAAATCTCTAGTCTGTTTGCCTAGAAAGTCCAGTTTGTTCAGGGACGTGTCGATGTATAACCAAACTCTGATGTGAACTCTGGTCCTCCTAAAAACCTCGGTCTCAGTTCTGTTGAAGTGAACTCTGGTTTGGTTCAAATGCATATGTGAATGCCAAGCAAACCGGAAACCGCTCAAAATTATTCAAAATCCTACAACCGCTAAAATCTGACACCTCTTCATTTTTGTTTACATTTTGTGAAGAAAGAAGTTGCGTCCAGTGTCTTCAGAGGTTTTTGTGTTGTTTCCTTCAGAAGTTTTTGGTGCAGCGCCCCCACAGGCCAGGAGGGGAATAGGTTTTCAAAATGTTTGGTTGTCTTGACTCAGGACAGAGAGAAAGAGAGCCACAGCAGCTGGATTCATACTGTAACTTAATGAATGGAAAGAAGTGGAATTTGGAAAAAATAAGACAGAATTTGGAAGATAATGTTTTGGATTTCATATTGAACTACCTATAAACATGGATGTTAGCCTAACTGGCTGGTCTAAACTGCCTTGTGATGTGAAAGTGTGTGTGTGTGTGTGGTGGTTGTTCTCTTGTGACTGTGTTGGTTTGCATATCCTCTCATCCTGCTGGGATAGACTCCAACAGTATACCCAGACAAACCTACTGTTCTGTTTTGTTTTTTTTCCTGACTAAGGTGAAAATATTTTGCTGTTTGTGAGTATAAATTACAAACCTTCAACACATTAATGTTCCTGCCACACCAGTACAGCTGTTTTTTGCCTCCTCTTCACACTTGCATAATTATCTTCATTATTGACTAATGAGCTGGTGATTAACCTCCTCCAGCACTCTTCCAGCTCCCCATTTCTTCCCTCCTTCAGGCCTGTTTGCTGGAAATGTCACCGTGCCTCTGTGAGGTGGAGAGGCTGGATGGGTGCCATGTTTAAGGCTGCGCGGGATAATCTGATGTGACGTATTGGCATGAGGAGACCTGCTGCTGTTACTGAGCTGTAATGATTATTTTCCTCGGCAGAGTGAAGCTTTTAGCCCAACGGAGAGATGAGGATGGATGGAGTTAAAGAGAGAAATGTACAGGAGGCATTGATTTATCGCCACGAAAATCCCTGATTGATACCCACCTGATTGGTTTGGGCATTTGTTAAATTTCAAGCTCTACAGAGTGATTTATAAGACAAGATAGTTAAGAACTTTTTTTTTTTTTTTATCCAAGTCTGGCTTCATGTTTCCTTCCCCATTTTCAGGATTTCCTCCAGAAAACTTGCTTGTTCACTGGAAAGACACAAAATATTACCAAGTATTTTTGGTTTAATTAATGCAAATCTCTTAGTTTTGTCTTATTTCAAGTGTACTGATTTACAAGTAATTTGTTTTTACACTTTTGGTGTATTAGGAACCTATTTGTAATAAATAATAATGCAACACTTAACCTGATGGGCCACAATCTGAAAGATCAATACACTTTAAATCCTAATGAATATTTAAGAACTAAAATACATTTTAAATACCTGAAATAAATAAACAAAACAAACAACAAATAAAATGAATTATGAAGTCTGTGGAAACTAAATCGTCCTTCAAAAACAGGTTAGTTGAGAGCAAAGCACCAGACTGAAGAGTTTTCTCATCCTGTTTTTGGTAGAAAAAGAAAAACAATAAAGCATGCAAATGTAAATTATTGAATTTCTTTTAATTTATCATGTGATTAATTGATTTATTGCTTATTGCGACAGGCATAATCAAGACACATCCAATTCAGTAACTTGCACATCGTCTTCCTCAGCTTCTCCACCTCTGTTGTGCTGGTCGTAGTTTCCCTCTGTCCTGCCTTTCTCTCCATCTTTTTTCCTCCGTCCCTTCCTCCCATCCCGTCCCTTCAGGTCTCCCCAGGTTTCTCTCCCCTGCCTGACTTTGCAGTATGAGTGCAGAGGTGATTCGGATCACATCGCCGCTGTAGTGACGTTGCAGTTTCCCATGAGAGACGCATTTAGTCTGGGGAAAAAAAACCCTCCTAAAATTCAAAGTGTCACATTTGGAGGTTTGATGTTTTGCTCACTTTTAGAGGAACACTGTGTTTTTGTTGAGGTTCCTGCAGCTCTTCTGTCTGTTAAAACACACACAAGCTAAATACTGTTATTAATAGAAGCGTCAGGGTGACGATGCTCAGCCCAGGCCTTTACAGAAACATTTACAGCTGAATCTAAATACGATTCAGCTTCTGTTAGTGAGTCAATATTATTTAAAACGTCAAGATTGTTCTATGAGATTTCCTATTTTGCTTTAGATGTTAACATTTTCTAATGCACTAAGCATTTTAACAGTCTGAGTTGGAAATGGAGAAATGCGAGATGCCATTCCTCTCAAATTTGTCTTAAATTACTATTTTTTTCTTATTGTTATATTTTGTGGTTTTACACTGCAGAAACTCTACATTTCACCAAGTATTTTTGTCTTGTGTCTTTAGCAAATATCTTAGTACTCTTGAAATAGGACAAAACTAACTTGCAACAAAATTTTCAGCGAGATGTAGGACTTTCTTTTAAAACCACTAATTCCACTAGATTTTTCAGTTATAACATTGGAAAATGTCTTGTTATAAGTCGGCCAGTGCAGCTAATCCTTTTTTCTGTAGCAACAGACTCATTACTTGCATTGTGTTGATGACTTTACAGCAATTCCTCCCATTGAGCATATTTTATGTTCTGTTTATTGTCATATTTACATAAAAAAAACAGAATCTTTCTTACCAAGTATTTTTGTTTAATTTCTATTGCAACTATCAAAATGGACTTAAAATAAGTTGCCTGTTTTTGGCAACAAGTTGGTGTTTTATGGTGTCTGGAACCTGAAACCTACAGATGAGTTAAATTCTAGCCGCACTGCTTGTTACCTAGCAACCCCATCAGAGTTCCGCCCGTTACCTAGCAACCCCTGCTGAGCTCCAGCACGTTTGGTCAGCTGGTTTTAAATCGGCAAAAGGCGTTGTTGTTGACTTGCCATCCACAAACCACTTGCTGCATTCCTTGTTGGTTGTGCAGGAGGCTCCACTTCTGCTTTTCAAAAATGTAAAGTTGGATAATTGCGCATCTGTTTTTCAGCTATTTTTATGTGCGAGGATTAAAGTCACAGAGGCCCTAAAACAGCTCATTCTGAATGAAGTAGACTCAAAGCTGATTATGTAAGAATGATTTTGTGCAAAACATGTTGTGTAGACTTGTATTAAAATGCTCAAGGTATAAAATGGGTTTTATTTTTGGGAAAAGAAAATATGTTTATTGGTTTTAACTTACATTTTATTGAGAAATTTACCAGTCTAAAGCAGAAAATGTAGATCTCTTTGTGGATTGATCTGATGAATTGTTTTCAGTCTCTCCATAATACAATATTTTGGGTTGGTAAATATGTTTGAAATGGAACAAGTGGTAATTTTGAAAATAATAAAACGGATTTCATCCTCCTTCACTGTCATTTGGACAGTGTGACCAACATGTTAGAGCCGACAGACTGGTTTAACCGTCCAGCTGCTCTCACCGCCTGTCCATGGAATAATCTGCGGAGTCAGAGCCGCTCGTCGGCTGCCACGCTGCGGGTTCACGGGACAGAGCTGCTAATGTTTTCCTTGGACCGACTCGGTTTGGAGCCGCAGGGTTCTGGAGACGCCGCGGTGACTCAGCGACTCGTCAGACCGAGTTTCTGTTCTCTGAACTGCTTCAGGAATCAAAGACATGAGAAGTTTTCCTCTTTTAATCACAAACTAAGATGAAATCTGGAGAATTTTTTGCACCGGTGTTGTAAATCTGACAGACTTTATTTGTCTGTAAATCTGATTTAAATGATGCCAAAGAGGTTTCTTTTAATTTAGAAAAGACTTGTAAAAGGAAGTATGATCCGTGTTCCTATTAACAAAAACATTTGCTGTTGACATTTGGTCCTTGTTTGCTTGTAAACCTCCAGAAATATTCTGCCTTTCTGCACTTTGTTGAGTTTGGATGGATTTCACAGGATCATAATTAACCCTTTAACTCCCAAATAGAGCTGTGAATTAAACATTATTAATCAGGATCGATTTGTTTGGGCACAGCAAGTTGGTGGTTTTATTTCTTTTCTTCTTGTGAATTAATTACATAATCAGAACAATCTGAAGTGTTTGTTCCTGTCTTTCCGCCTGAATTGCGATGCAGCGCTGCAGGGCTATCTTTGGACTAATGCACCAAGAGTTCTGGTTCTTTTTCCATTACAGAACAGCCGTTTCTGGACTCACATGGTTTTTATATCCTGCCTTTAAGAGTCTCTCCCCCAGTTGTGTAACAGCAAGAAGCTGACGTAACGACTCAAACTGACCCTGAACCAACATAGCAATGCAGCTGGAAGCTGGTTCTTTCATATTGGCTCATTTTACTTTAATAAAACTGAAAATAAGAAGATTTTTAAATTTGTTTAAACAGAGTAAACTTGGGTTTGAAATGAACTCTGGTGAGAGTGATTTGTACGGCGTTCCGGCTTGTAATCTTGGCGGTTGAGCAGAACTTTTTGGTATTTTCTCATAAAGTACCAGGTTGATTTCTCTTTAATTAATGAAAACATAATTTGAGAACTGCTTTCTGTACATCCTCTGGTTGTCTTTGTCTGATATCAAAATAAATCGGCCTGTCTATGAAACAGTCGAGTTTGACACACACAAAAAGAGAATCTCAATTAATTTAACTTTTTCCTTCAGCCAAAAACTGAATATTCTACTTCATAATGTTGGCTGACCTTTGCACCTAAACCATGGAGTGACTTTTGCAAAGTTACAGTAAAAAATTGAGATAAATAATTTGGGTTATTCAACCTGCCATGAGAGAACTAATTAAAACTTAACTTCAGACTAATCATTCAGTAAGCGAACTAAATGCTCTACAAACTAATCCATTTTAAACTTGCTAGCTAAATAGTTAGCTTGTTAACCAAACATTTATCAAGCTAGATATTTAATTATCCAACTAAATATTTATCTTACTAATTAAATATTTAGCTTGAAATTATGATATTTACATATGAATAAAAAACATGGGAAAAATATAATTTTAAAAAGTTCTCTTTGCTGTTATGACAAACTAAAGAACCCAGGTTTTACTGCTAAATTGTGACATTTTTTAGGACTCCATGCTAAACGATGCTATGAGGTTAAAAAGCTGCAATGTTTGTAGATCAATGAATCATTTAGCTGCTGCTGAATGTGTGTAAAACCAGCCGGATCTGTCTGTTCATACGTGTCCCTGTTTGGTTTGAAGCTGTTCCAGTAAAATCTGTTCTCAGGTAAGAGCCAGGTGTTGCATCGTGAAGCTCTGTGTTAAAATAGTTATCAAAGGTTTCATCAGCGAGACTGCTGAGTCACCGTTAAACAGTCTGTGGACTGTTTCAGCAAAAAGCAGTGAGCTCCAAGGTATTGCATTAACAGGATCTCAGAGGGTGTGAAGGACCTCCGTGGAGAAAAGCCCTGACCTGCCGTTAATCTGGATTAACACGGTTTAGGTGCGACAGAAACACCTGAGAGGAGTTAGTGTCTCCTCAGGGATTTAGTTCAGAAACTGAAGGTGTCAGGTGGCGCCTTCTTCACATCGCTGCTGGAACAAAATTAGATTGTTTCTTTTTAGTTTGGATGGATTTACCTCTTTATCAACTCCAAAATGAAAATATGACTTTATAGTCACTCCTTTTGGCTTCTTGTCAGTAAAATCACATCTCCTTATTTATTTATGCAAATAAAGTGATGACAAATGAACAAAATTCCTCTTATTTAATATCTACAGGCTCCCACTAGCTCTGATTATAACAAATAATAAGATTAGCAATCATCACTATGCAGATGATACTTAGCTCTACATTATAATGTGGACACTGAACCCATCCAACACTGCAAAAACACAACATTTTACAAAGTATGTTTGGTGTAGCTTCTAATGGTGATATCTTAATACACTTGAAGCAAGACAAAACTGACTTGGAGGTAAATTTCCAGCAAGATATAGTGGCTTGTTTTAAGTCGATAATTACTTAATACCGATTTAAAAAGTGCTAGTTACATTGGCAGATTATTTCAAGACCTTTTTCCTTGTTATAAGTGAAATAATCTGCTAGTGGAACTATTACTCTTTTGTTAATATTGAGGAATTATTGACTTAAAACAAGATCCTATATCTTGCTGAGCTTGATGTAGGAGCTTTAAGTTATTTTTGTTTTCTTTCTATTGTGCTAAGATATTTGCACACAAAACTAGACCCAAAATACTAGATTTTGTGTTTTTGCAGTGAAGCACAAACCAACATGTGGAGGTGCCACAACTTTCTCCAGCAGAAACAAAACTGAAGTTATTATCTTTAGACCAAAAGAGGAACCATCTAGAGTCGGTTATTACAGGTAGAAACTAGCAGCCAGGTTGTACTGATGGACTCAGACCTGAACCTTCAGAAACACACAAACACAGTTACAAAGTTGGCCTTCTATCCTTCTGTCCTTTAGATCTAGACTAAAACACCACCTTTTTAGAGCTCCTTTTCATCCATAATCACTGGAACATTGACCAACATATTTCATGTGTATTGATGATTTTGATGATGGCACTTGACTGGTTTCTCACTTAGTAACTGTATGATGGTTTTATCACTAAAACTAGGAAGATGGAGCACATCACCCAGTTCTAAAGTCCTTCCACTCAGAGAAAAGACTTTTACAACCTTTTAGTTCTTAAACCTATGAACCAAAATGAATCAAAGATCTGCTGCTGTTGTCGAGTCGACCTTCCAGATCTCTCAGGTCTTCTGGAGAAACGGCATTCAGCTTCTATTTGCCACAAATCTGGAACAAACTTCTAGAAAACTGCAAAACAGCTGAAACACCGAGTTCCTTTACAGACTAAAAACCCACCTAACTAAGCTAAAAACCAGAGCCGGCTGGTTTTAGAGCTGCCTTTGATTAATAACTGGAACATTTATTATTTCTGGTCTGGATTACAACTTTCCATTATCTGTTATTTTTGTTTAATTTAATATTTTTCATTAAAAGCACTTGACTGGCCCTGTTGCTCAATGTGCTATACTAATAAACTCATAATGTGCAGTGTCATACATCTTATTAAAACTCTTTGCTTAAGTTAAAAAAGGATTTCATGATGAGTTTTACAGCTCTGCTGATCTAATGCATTTTTAATGTTTAATTTTTCTGGTGTAAGGCTTTAAACTCTTGACTAATCATTTAATATTTGGCCATGAAGCCTTCCACTTAAATTAGGTTTTTATATGCTGTTAGTTAATTACTTTTCTGGAGGAGAAATAACTTCTGTGGCATCTGTTTTATGTCTTTAGCAACCCATATTCCAGACATAAAACTAATGATTGTGTGTTGCTTTAACAATCTACCAGAAAACATTTGCTTTAAAAAGCTTGAAAATGTTTATTTGCATTATTTCCTTCTTTCTTTCCATTCATTGCACTTCATTTCTCTTGCTGATCCTGAATCAGTCTCTGGTGACCCAGTTTTCCTCATGAGGGAATTCAAATTTCCCAGCTCTTTGCTCACTCTTCTACCTAAACAAAGCAACAGGAGAACCAGGTGTTTGGCCTTTTGGTTGCTTTCATGCCTGTTAACTCAGAGATGCCGAACCATTTCAGCCATATTTTGGGCTAATCTGCAGGAGATTGACTTTTGTCTGGTCTCATGTGCAAGATGGGAAACAAATATCAGCATTAGAGGTGTGAATTTGCTTTTTCATCCTCATATTTTCCACCTGATGTCCATAGAAGTGCTGGAGAATTTTATTTACATTTGAAATGTTCCCAGAATGATGCATGTTTAGATTGTTATATTTTTAACTAAGAAAAGAGGTTGGTAGACTGTTTTATTCCAGATTACACTATCAGACAGAATATGACCATGTCGGCCATCTTGAATTTGGGTTTTTATTGATTTTTAAAAAAAAAAATTTCCAAGGTGGAATAATGGTAAAAGTTTATTGCAGCGCTCCAATATATACTTAAAGGAGAACGAAAATGAAACCTCTGATTTTGATATTAGATGAATGTAATTTAGTGAAACATTTCCACAAAACATCCCTACACTGCAAAAACACAACATCTGCCCAAGTATTTTTATCCAGTTTTTAGTGCAAATATCTTATTACACTTCAAATAATAAAAAATTAACTTACATTTAACTTTTCAGCAAGATACAGCAGCTTGTATTAACTCGGTAATTCCTTAATAGTGATGAAAAAGTACTTGTTCCATTGTCGGTTTATTTCACTTATAACAAGACAAGTCATTTTTCAAAACCATTTTAAGGAATTACTTGAAACAAGCTCTTCTTTCTGCGGAAAAGTTACTTGTAAATTAGTTTTGTCTAACATATTTGCGCTAATTAGACCAAAAGTACTTGGTAAGACTTTGTGTTTTTGCAGTGTAAGTTGTTTGAACATCCTAAGATTTAAAACAGTTGGTGATTTTTACCTGTTTTGATCCCCGTTAGAGAATGATGTGAAACAAAAGAGGCTCTTTTAGCTCTGCATCACCTCTTCTCACGCTGCAATGCAACTCTGCTTTTGTTAATGTCATCAGAAAAAGCCGCGCATCGCTCCTATCAGCACTCTGCAGCACCTGCTTTCTCTGCTGCGCCGTTTAGCTTTTTCCCTCTGGATCTTCCGTCCGACCCGCTCTCCGCCTCTGATTGATGGCTGACGGAGAAGTTGGACGGAGACCTGACTTGCTCTGCTCGGTGCTATTGATTCTTTTTCACTTAAGACGTAATGAAGTATTGGTCAGCCTGAGGGAGGGAGTCAGCAGTGCTTAGTGAAGCAGCAGGTGAGCGCAGCCACGAGACACTAGACTTAATTACCACCGGTCTTTGTGTTTTCAGCTTTCCTTCGAGCTGCATCGATGGTGTTGTTGTTATCTTTGTGCCGGAGTCAGCTAATCATGGAATAAAATAGGAAGAGAACCAGACGGAATGGAAAACCTTGAACTCTTACCCTAGAACAGTCAATATCCCATCTAGAAAATGGATAATGTGACTTTTCAGTGTTTATTTTTATACATAATCTGGCAAAAATGGCAATATTTTAAAATCCCTGCGGTTTAAAGGGACAGTATCATGTAAAATAGACTTTGTGAGTTCTACATCATGTTACGATGTTATTCCCTGAACATACTCGGAGTGCTGCCTTCATTCTTTCATGCATGTTTGAGAAGCCCTTTAATCTCCATGGCAACCATTCGACTGTGCAAAACGCCTTGGCGGACATAACCCCGCCTTCGAGGCGCAGCTCCTTCAGACTAGCCAGCAGCAATTAGCACCTGGTGGAACTCATAAAAACATTGTTACAGGAGAGATGTTGTGATGACTTCCTGAAGCCGGAGCTTTAGAAAAATGAGTTTTTAAAGAAACAAGCTCAATTTCAAGGTGTTAAATTACAAAGTCATATTTGATATGTTTAGCATTTTTTTAACTACTGAAGGTAACATTGTTACTTGATTGTGCTATAAACAATCAAGGATGACTCTTTGGTCCACAAAACTTCTCATTTATCATCAAAATAGTTTTATGAAGTACTTCAACTTACAAGTACAAATTATTGTGACAATTATTGTGACTTCTGTCAAGTTGATGCATTTCTGAACATTTAAATCCTTTAAAAATCAGATCTATGAGGATTGATTCCTGCATACACTGGATTTGAGATGTAGCGGCAGCAGCTGAAGGACCCTAGGTTAGGCTGGTGCTCATGTTGGTGTACATATGAGGAAATATCCCCCAGGCTCCTCATTTTGCAGAAATCCTGTATAGATATTCATACTGGAGACATATGCTTCTAGCTCAAACTGTACATTATTCATGGCTTCCTCGAAACAACACCGGCCGCCTGTCACCTGATCCACAGGAAACCATGTGTTTCCTCCCCTCAGATTCATCTTACAATAATTATAAATATTTATGATTTTGCCCCCAAATCCACAATACCTCTAACTGTCAAGGAGTTTGACTAATGAGGCTTATCAGTTTTATGAGTCTTGTTATAGATAAACAATGTTTTGATCGACATGCTTTAGGTAAATTTGTAAAACGAATAGCCTCTACATTTTGGTTTGGTTTTTGACTGTATTCACCATAAAAATAAAAAATGTAATTGATTTGAATTTCTTTGCTGAACAATTCAGCAAAACTGGTTGGTAGAAAAGAACAACTTAAATCTGAGCAGTTAAATCTCTGTTGGTTTGCATGAGAGAGATTTATCTCAGAGTAAGCTGCCCTTAAATGGCCACAAACACGCAGTAAACACAGGATGAAGAGCAGAGGAAGAGAAGTGGGGAAAAACGTGACGAGTATGTGATAAAAAGTGCAACAGGAGAGAAAATAGCTTAGAAAAAAAAACAAAAGTGGGGAGGAGAAATGAAAACCAACTGGAGACATTTTTAATAAGAAAGGATTGTAAAAAGGACATGAACAATGTAAACTCCAAAAAACAGTTTTATCTCTAATAAGGATTCAGCAATTAGCAAACATTATTCTTTCATTGAAAAAAGTAAAATTGTGCATTTTTCAGGATGCATAGAAGATAATACAGTTAATTTATGAAAGAGAAGCATTTAAAAGCTGGTGATTTAGAAACAATTTTGACTGAAAATGTCAATTTCAGTCAAATTTAATTTTCAATAAAAAATGTTTGTTTCTGCAAAAAATGTTGAGTCTTTTTCCTCCTGGGGATTTCTGACTGCATTGGGATCTAGATATTGGAGTTTGTCTATTTCTGGAAAACTCTAAAACGAATATATTTTGTCCGGCACAATGAGTTATAAATATATGCTGAAGCACCTTAAATAAAACAACATAAAATTAGGTTTTATGTCCATTTTGGTTTCCATTTGATGTTTAATTGGAAAACACTTTAATTTAGTCTTATTTCAAGTATTCTAAGATATTTGTGCTTGAAACCTGATCAAAGCTACTTGGTAAGCTGTTATGTTTTTGGTTGAATCGTAAATTGTTCCAGTGCTTTAACATTTGTCCCGTTGGGCTCCATTCGCCTGTCAGAGGTCAAAGTTTTACGGCTGACCTGAGCGTCGGCCATGTTAGCGCAGGTTAACATATGGACCCTCCTGGCGTTTTGGGTTGGTGCGTAATGGATTGCTTTGGTCTTGCTCGTTTATACAGTGAAAGAAATATTACTGCCAGCTCACATTCCTTGCATTAAGTGCGTGCGTGCACGTGCCAGCTGTTGTGCACGTGGCCAGCAGGGCCCTGTCAACCTGAGTGCAGCGCGAAGCGAAGTGACAGATTTGGATCAGCGGGGTGTGGGGAGAGACCGGTCACTGCAAACTGTGCCGCAGTTAAATAATGTAGCAGCTCTAATTCATTCCCCTGAATTATGGAGGCTAAGCAGTTGTTTCTCGGGAGCATTTTCATTGCGACACAGTCGGTCTGCGTCTGACGGCTTCAGGCGAGAGACATCAGCCCTTCAGACCGTCTGGAGGTCAGTCAGGGAGAGGCAGCGAGCCGACAGAGACGCCCTTAACGAGGTAAATAGATTGACTTCTTACACCTTTATGTCTGCAGGGTATTAGCTTTAAGTCATCCGAAATATGTTCAGACTCGTGAAACTAATTTAAATCAGCGTTTGGTTGCTTGTTGTAGCAAAAACTTGAGTACTTGATGCAGTATTTGAAAATTTGCAGTAGGTTAAAGTTTTTTTCTTTTTAATTATCTGTCAACTAATTTGTTTCTGCATGGTTGAAAGATTTAAAAAATGTTTGTATTTAGTAGGCCTGTTGCAAAAAACAATAAATCAGTCGTATGATAAATCAATAATTTATCGTTTTCCTCTTTCTGATGACAAAAGTCTTCAGTTTTATCAACTAGCCTGTTTTTTGAAGGACAAGGAGACTTCATGTTTAATTGTATTTGTTCTTTTTGGGTTTTTTGGTTTATTTATTTTTAATATTTAAAATTTCTTCCAGTTCCAGTGGTAAATGTTCATCAGGATTTAAAGCTTTTTAATTTTTAGAATGCATTCTTGCATTATTTTTTGAAAATTGTCTCAAAACAACATTATCGTTTTATTACATTAACTTTTGGAACAGTTTATCCTTCAGCCAAATTTGTTGTTGTGCCAGGTTTGGTATTTGCTGTATTCTCGTAAAAATAATGAGTCACATGGTTTTTAGCTCCTAAGTTAGCCGGTTTTATCAGCGTGCTGCAGGTGTTGCAGCGGTGAAGTATGTAATTAGAGGACATGGTTGCAGTTATAATGTGTGTTGTTTAGACACCATGTGGCCGAATGGATGGAAAAACACACACACCAAGCTACTCTCCCCTCTCTCTTTCACATGTTCACCAACCGACAGCAGCGATAAGAACCCTTAAAGGTCGTGTGAGTGTGTGCGGTCCGGACTGAGTTATTTCAGCCGACACCTGATGTCAAAAGAGTGGACTTCCTCTGCAGGAGTCATGGCTCAACGCGCCACATCTTGTGTCACATTGAATTAATGGTTGGAGAAAACTCCATTATGTGTTTTTTGTTTTTAATTAAATGGATTTGTTTGATTTTATTGGAAATACTTCACTATTTAAAGCTGCAGTATGCAACGTCTATAAAAAACTATATTTTCTTAGATATTTGTCACCATTTTGGACAGATAATCTGGGGAAAAAATAGAGCTCCTCTGCTTTCTCACAATGTTGACTAGAAAGAACCAGTCAGAGTTTTTGTCTCTTTAAGAAGCTCCTGATCTTCTGAAGCTCCGCCTTCAGGAAGTCATCATAACATGGCTCCTCTAATAACCTATTGGCAACAATTTCACCAGCTTTCCTCTGGGAAAATAGCTCCTATGATGAGCTCAAAAGATGTGCAGTTCCACCAGGTGTTTACTAATTGCTGCTGGCTAGTCTGAAGGAGCTGAGTGGGGGAGTTTTGCTCTTTGAGTCGGAAGTTTGGAAACTGCAGCTCAGAGGAGGAGCTGCGCCTTGAAGGCAGTGCTGGGTCCAACCAAGTGTTTTGCACAGCTGAATAGTTGCCATGGTGATTAAGTGATTTACCAAACATGTATAAAAGAATCAAGTCAACAATATTGTGTTTTTGAAGAGGGAATAATATTACCACATGATCTGAAGCTCATAAAAATTGATTTGAAACAAGCTTTAATTGTGACTTTTGATAGGAAATTTAGCATCCATTTTTGAAAGGGCTGCGGACACCCCAAGCCCACCTCTTGGATTTACCCCTGTAAAGACAAAACAAAAGCATCTTATTAGTGATGTGTTAGGTGTTTTGACTTTAAAACAGGTAAATTATTAAAGATAAGCGATAAGAGAATGTCATCATCCTGACTGGAGGTTCCTGCTTGTTTTCTACGAGGTACTGAGGCGAGACGGAGAAACGGGAATACTCAGGAGATCAAATAGAGGATGAAAGAGACGGCAGCAGAAAGGTAGACGGACAGGGAAGTGTGCGGCAGGTCAGACTGTCAGAGAGATGAACCAGCGTCCCCCAGCAGGACGAGGGGAAGGATCTGTCAGCGCGTTTTGTTCCAGAGCGCGTTGTTGTTGTTGTTGTTTTAGGCAGCATGAAAGATTCGGGGAGATGAAAAGCACGGCTGGTCGGCAGGGAGGAGGCGGCTCTGCTGCTGCAGCGCCAGGAGACCGGGGGCAGCTGGGGTCGTCTTCGTCCTGCAGATCTATAGAGATGCAGCATGATGAAGAAGGTAGGACTCGAAATGTCCTGAAAAAAATTAATTAAATGTAACCTCAGTTGGTGAAAATTCCAACAAAACTGAAGATGTTTACTAAAAATGTCGTAACTTTTACTTAGTTTGCACTTTAAACTAACATCTTTCTAAGCATATTTCCATTTTGTTTTTGCTGCTGTTGACATTCTGGGCTTTGATTTGGATCTATTTTAATGTAGCAATGAAAGAAGGAAAAACCTCTCCCTGAAATAACCTTTAAATCTTCGGACATTTGGATTAAACTGTCCACTAATCTGCTTGTTGCAGCAACAATAAAACTTCTGCAGAAAATGTTTTTGAGTGAAGTAATCGATTTTAATGTGATTTCAAGACCAGGGATTTGAAAATAATTGGGAAAAAAAATCCTAAACAGATGTCAAACTGCAATGGTAGTGTATTTAATAAAAATAGTTTTAATCTATAAAAATGAAAATGCAAAAGGATATTTAGTTTCAAATGAATATAGAAGCTTTGGTGAATCATTAACATTGACTGCAAGCAAGTTTTTAAGATCTTTTATAGAAGAAAAGGTCAAAATTTACAAGCCGTTATGTCAGCAAAAGCCTTTCTATTTGGTATTAAAAAAATCTCATTGGGGAATGAAAAATATTTGAAAAAATCCCAAACAGATGTCAAATTGCAATAGTAGTGCATATAGCAAAACGGTTTTATTCTGGAAATTTAAAAATACAGGAAGATATTTAGTTTAAAATGCATGTCAAATATTTTAAGAAACGTTAACATTCGCCCCAAAAACTACAAGTTGGCCGCAGAAATAAAACTGAAACCTTCAAAATAAAGTCCAGAGTCCCAGGTCTATTAAACAAAAATGGAGTGTCTTTCACTTCTTTTCACATTTTTGGATAACAAGGATGTCTGCCAGTGTTTTGCTGTAGTAAGCAGAACGCTGCGTCATCAGCGTAGCAAAACGGTTCATGTCATTGGTATGATTAGCATTGACTTGGGTTTATTAGACAGTTAGCTAGACTGTTATGATTCTTACATCTCCCCTTAAAGAAGTTGTAATTATATCGTAGTATTCTTCATTTTTCTGTGCAGAAGAGAGAAAGCTTGCACCAGTTGTGAAGGCTGAACAGACACTGTGACGCCTGTGAAGCTGCTTCTGCTTTTTCAAGCAATCATTGTTATCTCGATTGGCCTCAGAGCTCTAGTGCTAATCATGTCTGGTGTGACGAGGTGCAGTCAGCGCTGAGAGAGAACATGTTGCTCCCTCAACAAGGAGCAACATGTCTTTACCTGAGCTGCCAGTAGTTGATTTAAAAAACAGAACCAATCTGTAGCTAAATAAAGTTTAAAGCTATAACAAAACATGTTTTTCATCCAATATGTTGAGCTAATGGGCACAAGATTTAGCACAAATTGGAATAAATTGATGCAATTGAAGTCCAGTTCATTTCAGTTCTCTCCAGATGTAAAATAAAGTTACAGCATTTGTTACTTTTTCATTTTTCTCTTTCACACTGCACTGTCAAACCAACCAAACTAATTGAAAAAAAACTATTTCCCTCCTCGCCTGTGGGGGCGCTGCACCAAGAACTACTAGAGGAAATGACGCAATACGCTCTGAAGAAGACACTGATTGCAACTTCTTTCTTCACCAAATGTAAACAAAGAATTTGAAGTTTTAGCGGATGGACGATTTTTCTTTTGTCTTTGGCTAAACACTACAAACTATTTCTCCAGCTAGCGATAAACTAACCTGTTTGTTTTGGTAGCATTTACGCAGAATGCCCTGCTTTGTAGTCCACTTCCGACTTTTGGAGCTGTCTCCAGTCCGCTTGGCGTTAACATAAACATTTGAACCGCACCAGAGTTCACCGAGGATTGCAGGTAGACCAGAGTTTGCATTTTTAGTTAGATTGCGTATTCTCACCTCCCCAAACGAACCGGATTTTACAGACAAACGGACTGGAGTTTGATTGAAGCAACTTAAACAGAACTGGTGTGAATGCACCATTAGAGTCAGATCTATTCAGGATTTTTACCTGCTTTTATTCCACCATACTTTTAAAACATGAATGATCTAAAGGTTTCTTGATACTTGATACTACTATTTGGAGTTTTTCCTTTTTTCTGCCATTGGTTTTAAATTTTAAGATGCTGCAGGGTGAAGTTTAAGCTTTGCAGACAATAACATCTGTTCCCATGTTGCAGAACAGAAGGGGTTTGTTGGACTGTAATGGATAGATGTAACGTAATACGGAGATTACAGCAGCTCCATGTAGACGCCGTTGTTCAGCTTCCGCCCCTCCTGGTTTACCTTTCGCCCACATTTCGTCTCCTCCTCTGACTCCTGCCATAAAGCGCTGGACCGGCGCTGCTGACGGAGCTGAAGGCTGATTCGCTGGGTGTCAGAGGAGGTCAACGCCGTCCAGGTCCAGTTTCAGATGTGCTCAAAGAGACAATCGCATGAATCCTCTTCACTGCGCCTTTCTTCTGTCGCATTCAGAACAATTCAATCCATATTATTGTTTAACTGCAGGGGAAATTAGGTTTGGAGCAATAAAGCACAAAGGCTTGGAGAGTAGCTCCACAGATTACGCTTCGATTAAACTTCCTGCACGGATATGTTTCCCTATAAAAACTGAACGACTGACTTAATGAAATATTGAAAGTCAAAGTGACTTACCTGCTGCCAGAGCTGGGAAGTGACCAATTACATTTACTCAGTTACATTTACTTTTTAGTAAATGTAGTTTTAGAAGTATTCTTACTACTCTGTACTTTTAATATGAAGTATTTCTACTCTTAGTAGTAATATTTCTGGATGAAAAACATGTTTTGACCAGAAATTCACCAGACACAGACACCCACCTGCAGTTTTATTGATAAAGATTTTATTGAAACTAACAGATTTGGAAACATTTTATTTTGTCTGATTTTGTTATTTATATGAATTGTCGTCATTTTTGTCCTTAAAATACAAACATTTCCACTTAACTTCATATTTTGCTCCATCTGATTATGTAATTCTTAAACATTAAATTATTGATAGTTTGATCAGTTACTCAGTTCTTGAGTGAACTTTTTACCAAATACTTTTTTACTCTTACTTCAGTAAAAATATGTTGAAGTATTTCTACTCTTGAGTTCAGTTTCTGCCTGTTTTAGAGAGGATATGCTCAAACATGTTTTACAATCTGACAAAAACTGATCCAAGTTGTCTAATAACTTGTAAAAATCAGGTAGAGCTTCCTTCACTGCAGCTGGAAACTTTCCCACGGCTGCCGGTTCTGCACCAGTTCACATACTGGACATGGTGGTTTGAGTGGATCTAGACTTTCAGGCTGCAGATGAAGTGTTCAGAAAGGGAATCCGTTTTCACTGAGTTGATGGTTTGAAGTTGACTGGAACCTTTCTGTCTCTGCTTCTTACGTCTCAGCTAGTTGTTTTTTTTTTTGTTTTGTTTTTTTAATCTAACATTTGTTAAATGTTTAACAGAACCAGCTTTTGGTTCTTGAAGACTCAGGTGTTTATTAAAACATATATTCAGTGTATTGACTGTATTGCAATATCCTCTTCCATTCTCTGAAAACAGAATTAAAATGTTTTTCATTTTTTGCGTGATCATAATTAAATGTGACTGCAATCGAACGTCTGTGTGAACGGTTTACAATCCCAAAACGACCCGCATGCGCAGAAGAAGAGCGAAACTGCCGCACAGCAGCAATCTGTTCAGGAAGTTAATGATGGCCGCCGCCTTCTATGGATCAATTTTCAAAATTCACACTTTGTAAATTTTTTTTTTTTTTTACTTCAGTTTGGGTCTCAATAAATTAAGTCAAATTCTACTGACACAGCACCGTTACCTAGCAGCCCGAGCAGAGTTCCGCCGGTTACCTAGCAACCCCAGCAGAGTTCCGCTCTGCCTGTTACCTAGCAACCCAAGCTGAGTTCCAACATGCTTGGTTGGCGTCAGTGTTTTGTTGTTGATTTGCAGTCCTTGTTGGTTGTACAAGAGGCTCCATTTCCGATTGTTGAAGATGTACGGTTGTGTAATTGTGCATCTGTTTGCAGCCATATTGGTCTCAAACTGTTTCTAACTGAAAGAGTGCAACTCAAATGTGGTTCTTCCTGATGTTTTTCTTTACTATTTTTACTCATTTCTGATTTCAAATGCAGCTGAGTAAATTACTTCACTCAAAACAAACTCAAGGTTTCCTGCAACAGATAAGTTGCACCTAAATACAGTAAGTCTGGTAAGTTGCTAGTTACTTTCCACCCCTGCTAATAGGTATTAGTGTGTGTTTGTATAGTTGTTTGTCCTTCGTTTCCTAGGAGATAATGGGACAAACCTTTCAGTAATGAACACCTTCTTTAGTCCCTGACAGGTTAGACTGACCTTAAAGAGGACCACACTTAGTATGGCAGACCGTTTCAACATGTATTCAGTTTCGTCTAAAAATGCATTTTGACTATCTGAAATGCTAATTTCAGATATCGACTTGCCATAGACTCAGAAGGTTTTTATTAGTGTTGGAGGCTCAGGATGCAGAGATAACGGTGTTAAGCATCTGTTTGTAATCTTGTATAAAATTTCCTTTCTTCCTGCAGGATCTTTTTATCTGTAGGCTGATTGTTAAACTACTTTTACAAGCGTTTATTTTTTTCAGTCGAGCGACTTTGAGGAGAACCGAGGTCAGTCTGAGAGTCAGTTCCCCTTCCTCCTGATTTATGTTGTGTGTGAGCACTTTTTCCTCGTGTTAACGTGTCATCATGTCTGTACAGAAGTGTGTGTAGAGTGTGTGTGAGTAGGAGTGTGTGCGTGGGTTTGCAGCACCTCAGGATGTCTGCGTCCTGACTGGTTTGGCTTCTCGGTTCCCTTTGCTTTTCCCAGCATCCTGTTTTGACACACAAACACACACCTGGATCCTCATCGATCTGAGTCGAGTCAAGCATGGTTTCCACAGCATAAACTCTTTTTTTTCCCCTTTAGTCAACTTTTATTTTATTATTTAAAGACATAATATGTCTTTTTTTTTTACAAAGTAAAAGCTTTAGATGCAGGTTTACTTCTCAAAGATGTCAACAATTTGTTAGAACTGCACTGTGTGGTTTTTTAAAACATAATGCTGAAGCAACAACAAACACTGCAAAAACACAAAATCTTATAAAGTATTTTAGTCCAGTTTGTAATGAAAATATCTTGGCACACTTGAACTGCCATCTTGCTTAAATGTACTACAGAAATAAACTTAATTTTATTTAAATGTACACATAGCCGCCTTTTTTAATGACATAATTGTTAAACTGGGACATTAGCTTAGCTTAGTTAGCTTCATTAATTAATCATGTTTAATGTGGAGAAAATATCAAAAGATAAGATTTGAAAGTTATTTGATTTCACTTTAGTGACATTTTAATGTTCCCCCATATTCTATTTTACTTTAATTTTGTTTTTGAATGTAATTCAGTCAAGATTTTAGGTTTTCAAATATCCTCAGTAGGCCTGTCATAATAATCAATCTTTCTGGACGATACATTTCCCAGAAGTTATTGTGATAAACAATAATATTGTTTTGAGACCATTTTCAAGTAATAATAATAGAATCCATACAGATCAATAAACTAAACTCTAATGAACATTAAACATTGAAACTTGAAAAAATGTAAATATCCAAAATAAATATACAACAAAAACAACAAATAAAATAAATTCTCTGTAAATAAAATTGTCCCTCAGAATAAAGGCTAGTTGAGACCAAAACACCAAACTGACGTGTTAATCATCCAGTTTTTGGTAGAAAGAGAAAGAAAAGAGATAAAACAACAAATTATGAAAATAGAAATTATTGCAATAATCCTACTTCAGGCCTAATCCTCAGTTCTGTTGGTTATAGATTAAGATCATATCCAAGAGTCCAACGCTGATGGTGCCAAGTCATTTACTATGGTTAGTGTTTGTAGTGTATAATCCTTATCTGAGTGCATTTTTAACGGGTTGTTTCCCCTCCAGCGCTTCGTTGAACTGGAACTGGCGTTTAGTTTGCAGTCTGAACTGGATTTTCCAGATAAACTGGAGTCGTTGTGGGCGTGTCCCACCACACTGCCTGCAGGTTGAATAAATAAGCCTTTAGTCCCGTTACAACAGGTGCAAGTTTATTTGTTTTATCTAACTGTAACAGACATTTCATGTTGTATTTGGCAGAGATTTACATTTTTGTTCAGAAGTGTGAAGGTCACATAAGGTGGTTGTTTGGCTCTCAGCCTTCTGTTACCAGATAATGAAAATCCCATTTCTCCTGTTAAAAAATTTAAAAAATACAATAATGTAAACGGAGAACATAAAAAATATGACTAATTAGATGAAAATGGTAATAAGAGATGCATAGGTGCAAAGATTTAGCTCTTTCTTTGAAGTAATGATTTCCTGGTTAATGTCAAGTTGTCATAACAAAGACATTTTGAATAATGTCAACTTTGTATTAAAAGTGTCATAATTTACCGAATGACGCTTTATGACAACAGTCATAAATATTCATGAAGGCTTATTCATCTTCATGACAGGTGTTATGTCATGTTTATGAAAGTGTCATGTCAGTCTTATTCAACCCCCTTCAAATAAAGTGTTACCTAATATTGTATTTGTGCTAAGGTGGTTTAACTTTGTTTCCAATGTCAGTTTATGATTTTTAATTTAATAATGAGATGTTTCCAGGACTCAAAAATTTCAGAAATTATTCTGGTTGGAAGAAACGATTGCTGATTGTTTTCAGTTTGAGTTGAGAGTCACTTGTCTTAACTGTCACCCTTCTCTAATGTTTTGTAAATAAATGTCATACAACTCTCCGCTTTTGCAGTTGAAACACAAATATTGGCTCTCTTTGTTTAAATGTTTTTTTCCATCTGGGTTTTGCAAATGATTGGTGAAGTTGTTACTTTCAGGCTTTGATTTTTGCAGTCCCGTCTGTGTTCCAAAGCAAGCCGCATTGGGAGTGTGTCACTTTAAGTTAAATGTCAAAGTGACGGAGAGTCAAAGCGCCACCTGTTGATCCTGTGGTGACGCTGGCGATGACTGGCTGCTACGCTGCAGCCACTCGTTCTCATTTTGTTTGCTCCCAGATGGAACCAGTTTGTAAATGTGGCTCATCAGCGTGAGTATTGGTTTGTTGGATGAGCCTGGAACATGTTGCTGCGGTGAACTCATCACAAATATGGCGGCTGCTCTCTCTCTCTCTTTCTCTTTTTATTTTCCCTTCCCTCTCTTGCTTCGATCGATTTTTTTTTTTTCCCCCCTGCAGCCTCGAGGCAAGATGTTGACGCTAAAAGTCACGGTGTGTGAATGTGTTCTTATATTTTGCTGCATCACTTGCCTCTACAAAGTCAATTCAGGTCTTTTCTTTTTTTTACTCCAGTTTATCATAAAATATGTTGCAACACTCACTTTCTTGTTTTTCCAGATTGTATTTCTCTATTCAGCTGTTACAGGGACGACCCAGGGGGTTAAATCAATTTTCTTGATACATAGCTAGATACATAGCTATATGACATGGCAGAAAAACAAACCAAGAGGGTTGCAGGGAAATAAAAACAGACACACATTCAGCTGGGAACAGAGAGGGAAAAAGCCTGGAGCCTCGCAGGCATTTTACTCATGCAGAGAATGTAATGAAATCTGAGCTTCCTCTCCTCCGCTCTTCGTCGCTTTTCTCCACAAATATGGCAGATGAAGCAGATGTGTGTTTTGCTGATGACTCTCATGTTGATTTTTAGCATTTTCTCTCATTTTATAGGCCTAGAAACACTCAGATGTGCCGTTTTTATGAGGTTTCCTGAAGTTAGTGGAGCCAAAAGTTTTTAATTTATTCACCAATGAGTGAATGAAACAAACATTACAGACTAACAAACAGAGATGTTGATATACAAAATAACAAATAATAACAGCTAAAATAAAATAAACAACTATTGAGTGAAAGCAAAAATTTAGTTATTAAAAGATGATTTGATAACAGATGGTGATATGCTTAAAACAAACAAAAGTTTGGTGAAATAAATCTGTGATATTTTTGAATTGTCAACAAGGGCCACTCAGAATGACTCCGAAGGCCACAAATGGCCCCTGGGCCACAGTTTGACCATCCCTGAACTAGATGTTGCTGTTGGATGCTGGGAAAAATCAGCGTTGTGGCTCACTTTTCATTTATATTCTGTGACTAACACGTTGTTTTCCTGCTCACTATTCACTGGAGCGACTATAATCACAACTAAAATGAAATTCAGACAGAGGTTGAATAAAATAAGAGATTTCTTCACTCTGAACTCCCGTCCATCACCCCAATCTCCCTAAATCACCTCCCTGGACTTTATTAATTTAAGAAAAATTTGGTGCAGAAGTAGGAGGTGTTGGAAACGGTGTGTGTAGGTGGATGGTGGTTTATGGATCTTAATGGGCTCATCTAAATGTAAATGAGTGGTGAGGAGGAGACAAACTGTCTGCAGCTTGGACGGGAAAATGTTTCGCCGGGAGGAAAATCATGTCTGGCTTCAGGGTTCATTTCAGTTCTTCAGCGTGTTTTACAGCCAAGAAAGGACGATAACTCAGGCTGGATCGTGTTGGAGGTGTCATCTAGTTTTTCTTGGTTTAATGAAATATAAACGTTTTAATGGTGACTTGAAAACAATTCAACGTTAAAATGTTAAATTGGGTTGAATTTTCAATGGTGGTAAAGCAATGCTGAATAGTCATGTTCCTTGCCGTGTTTCAAACAAAAGGTTGATGGAAATGTCAAAATTCAAAATAATTTCCAATCTCACAAATAATTTTTATTTTATCTAAATATCTTAGTTTGGTTTTACTTAAAGTGTGCTAACTTAAAAGCAACTTTTCAGCAGCTATGAGTTTGTATTATGTGAATAATTCCTTAATATTGACTTTAAAAAAAGTTCCAGTTTTAAGTAAAATAATCACTTGTTTTAACCAAATCCACACACCTGCAGTTTTTGTTGACGTTTCATAAGTTTTATATTGAAAGATTGAAACTGTTTTTGTTTTTTTTTTTGTTTTTTTTTGGCTTGATTTTATTTTTTTTTAAATTATGTTATTTATATTAATTCATTTTGGTCCCAAAATTTCTGCATAGTTTTATATTTTGGTCCATCTGATGATGTACTTTTCAAATATTAAATGATTGGTGCTTTCAGTCCTTTATAGTTTTTTACTCTAAACTAATTTTCTTGATGGCTACTTTTTACTTTTACTTGAATAAAAAAAAAATTAAAGTAGTTCTACTCTATGATGTAAAACAAACAAAAAAACATTTTTTAGCCTGAATTTTTATTCTTTTTTCTAAAATACAGCAACATTGTTATTTTTTAATGCAGCATATTTATACTGCAATAGTGTTATCTTTTTAAAAACACTTTTTATTCAGTTTTCCACCTGCAGTAGCTGTTTGGTTTAAACTGGCAGATGAGCCTCCAGCTGCTCTGTTAGCAGGTCAAACTGGGATTTGTGTGGTTGATTACAGCCCAGTGCTGCAGATACAACCTCCCAATGTCTGATTCAGTGTGTGTGTGTGTGTGTGCATGTGTGTGTGCGTGCGTGCGTGTATAGGAGGATTAGCTAGCTGTATTAGCCATGTCAGATACACACATGTGGCTGGCACAGATGCTGCTGAAACTTAATCTGTACAGTTGGAGAGGCATGGAAAAAAACATGGATGTACTGGAGGTTCTGGAGGTCCAAACTGGTTCAGGACCAGACGGGCTGCAGCTTGTTGCATCTCAGGTTTCCAGTTCCCGAATGTTCTGGCCCGGTTCCAGGATCCAGGAGGATGACGACCGGCTTCAGATGATATTTCAGCTGAGTTACTGACAGACTTCACATCGCCATCAACATATTATGCATAGTAATTTATTTATAGTGTCATTGCTGAAAGTAAGTGCACCCCCTTTCAATCCTGGGGGGGTTTGCATTTTAGGAAATAATCGCAACAGTTTCTACATTAATTTGAATTAATTAATTACATAGATTTGATCACGTTAAACATTTTCTCATCCCTTTTTAGCTGCAACTTGATGTTAATTCTGACCTTTTTTTGTGCAATAAATCAATAACAAAGTATATCAGGATAGACATGTGATCAATATCTATAGATAATACATCTGATTGAATATTCAATATCTGGAGTATTCAGTAGTTGGTGGCTTCAACTCACTCTTTGGTTGCCTAGCAACAAACTGTTGGGCAACAAGCAGTTTCAAGTTCTGCAAAACTTTAAAAGCTAAAAAAGCTAAAATTAGCAAAAGCTAATTTGTATCTGCAGTACCTTGACAAATAACTGCCTCTTTATTCTGCAAACATATCAATGTTTTGTGAAATCCAATCTTTTTCTTTGGCGTTGTTTCTCCTTACAAACTCAGTCGTCATCAGGTTAACTCGGATCTGAGTAAATGATGGATTCTGTGGCGTTTCACACCCAGTTACTGTGGTTGTGTTTGGCTGGTTTAGCAGTTACACCCCTAACTTACACATTTCTGCTTCCAAACCAGGTTCAGTCCTCTCAACTTTTTAAAAAATCGACTCTTCCTCTCTGAGTCGCCCTGCTGAGCCCCAAAACCATTCTGTTTCTTTTAGTCATTTCTTACTGTCCTTTTCATTTTGCTTAAAGCTGAAAGAAAAACTAAAGGCTTCACTCTGAAATATTAGAAGTCTTCTCACCCAATTATTAAACTCAAACGGACTCGGTTCCAACAGAAAGAGACGTCTACTGTTTCTTCCAGTTGTGTTTTTAATCATCTGAGCTTTTGAACCTCCTCTCTGGTTGCAGATGAGCTTTTCTTCTTTTCAGAAAGAGCTGCTATTAACGCAGCCGCAGCAAGGTTTGACTTGGGCTGAACCCTGCAGTGTAAGAGGCGGTACATCAACATTAAAGGGGACGTTTTTTTGCACGTTTTTATACCTCAGTTTTGGTTTCAACTGATTCTAAAAACAGGTTTAAAATAAGAGCACTCTGCTGGTTTTATGTTTACAATATGTTTTTTTGTTGTCCGGAAAATGAGCCGTTTCAAAAACCTCCCGATTGTTGAGTCACATTCCAGGTGCACTGCGCCGTTACCTAGCATCCCCAATTAGGTCCTTCCTGTTACCTAGCAACACAAGCAGAACTCCAACACATTTGGTCAGCTGGTTTTACCGCAGTATGTGCTGTACAAAGTGTTTTGTTGTTGACTTACCATACAGAAACCACTTGCTGCAATCTTGTTGGCTGTGCAGGAGGCTCCACTTCTGCTTCTCAAAGATGCACAGTTGTATAATTGCGCAGCCATTTTCATGTCCGAGTGTAAACGTTGCTTTGGGAGCGGGAGGCGTGGCCAGCAGCGGCTTTTTTGAATTTAAAGTGACAAGACAACTCAGTCTAAACTGAACCGACTACAATCTGATTATCTAAGAATGAGTTTATACAAACGATGTTATCAATCAGTCGATCAATCAAGTTTATTTGTGTAGCACATTTCAGCTTCAAATCACTTCAAAGTGCTTTACATCATAGAAGCACAAAAATATAAAGTCATAAAAAAACAACATAGTCAGCAATTGAAAAAAAAAATTAAAAATATTACGTCACCAAAATAATCTTTACACATCAAATAAGTTGCATTTATTATGCTTAAAAAAACAAATCTTTTTAAAGATCTCAGTGTTTCAGCTGTTTTTTTGTTTCTGAAAGTTTGTTCCAGATTTGTGGTTCATAGATGCTGAATGAGCAATGAACATATTTTGTATAACGAATATATCTATCCTAATCTATTCAAGGAAACATTGGTGACCTTAAATCAGACGTGGGCAGAATATGTAAAATTTATACTCGAGTAATATTAGTGATAAAAAAAAGTTGACTCAAGTACTGAGTAACTGATCAAATCATCAATCATTTAATATTCTAAAATTACATCATCAGATGGACCAAAATATAAAGTTAAGTGGAAATTTTGGTATTTTAAGAACCAAAATGACAATAATTCATATAAGTAACAAAAATAACAAAATCAGGAAAAATAAAATGTTTCCAAATCAGTTTCTTTCAATAAAAACTTATTAAACTTAATCCAAAACTGCATGTCTGTCTGGTGAGTTTTTTTTAAAAACATGTTTGTTTTTCGTTCAGTGGGTAGAAAATCCAGAAATTTTATTCAAGTGAAAGTAGAAAAATTTCATAATAAAATTAATCAAGTAAAAGTAAAATGTACAGGGTAGTAAAAATACTCCTAAAAGTAACTTTTTTTTCTAAAAAGTTACTCAATTCAATTATGCAATTGAGTAAATGTAACTAAATGATCCTTTCAGAGAGCTTATATGTCAGCGTTAAGTATAAAAAGTAATCTGATAAGAGGAAGTTGAGAGTAAAGTGCAAACAGTCCATGCAGTCTAAAGTTTTCACTCTGCAGCAGGAGTTTGAGAGATCAGCTCGACTCAGATTGAAACCACATTGCTGCAGCAGCACACGCTGGTATTTCCTCCCTGTCAGAGCGAGCTGGGATGCTGGGTGGAGCCCCGACGAGGGAATGCGAGCGCCTTGCCAAGCAGCTCTGCAGCTGACTCTGGTTCAGCACATGGATGGAAACACCGCCGCTGCTCCCTCCATGCCAGGCGGGAGACAGCTGTGCTGCTCTGGAAACGAACACCAACACTCACTGACACCCAGCCCCAGGACAAAACGCAGGACCTCTGATGACTCCTCCCGTCTTCTTATTTCAGTTTTATCACTTTACTGTGGAGCAGAAACATTGATTCATTCATTTGTTGCTGTGCTTCTGAGGGAATAGTAGTTGGATTTAGTACGAACAATATAACATTCTGTTATGTTTTAAGTAATAAATGTTCATTTAGAAAAGTGAAATAGGTTGTTTATAGGGCTGAACAATAAGACAATAACAGTATATTGCTAAGTCTGTTGCAATAAGCAAATCAATTAATTGCATGATACGAGCTTTATAATTAAATTTTTTCCTTTTCTCTCTCTTTTGGTCTCAATTTGAAGGACGATTTAGTTTACAGAGATTTCTTAATTTATTTTATTTGTTGTTTCTGTTCTGTTTATTTATTCTGGATATTTAAAAATGTCTTCCATTATGCCATTATCATTATATTACTTGAAAATGGTCTCAAAACAATATTATCATTTATCACTGTAGAATTTGTTATTGTGACTGGCCTATAATATCGCAATAGACACATAATATCACAGATAATACATCTGGTATAATATTCAAAATATAGAATATTCAGTGAACTCTGATTCAGAACCGCACAGCATTCTGGGAGATGTAGGCAGAAAGACTTTAGTCACTCAACCTCTCATGGCTAGCTAAGCAAAGTTGGTGGC
Organism: Poecilia latipinna; assembly: GCF_001443285.1. NCBI lineage: Eukaryota > Metazoa > Chordata > Actinopteri > Cyprinodontiformes > Poeciliidae > Poecilia > Poecilia latipinna. Next base: position 157,337 of record NW_015113331.1, read on the forward strand.
ATCAGCTAACTCACTCACTCTTTGGTTACCTAGCAACTCATTCACTCTTTGGTTACCTAGCAACTCATTCAATCTTTGGTTCCCTAGCAACAACCTGTTGAGTAACTTGTGCAGCAGCAGTTTCAGGTTTGGCCTCATAACTGCATAAAAATTAAAAACACCAACCTAAATTCAAAACTGGATAAAACAGGAAAAATCCTGACACCAGTTTGGCCAATTTCTAGTGTAAATATGTCTGTAAGTTTACAAGAAGCTTTAAAGCAAGATGAGCTTGTTTCTGCAATAATTCCTTATTATTGATGAAAAAGTTCTAGCTTCACTGGCAGGTTACTTCATTTATGGAAAATAATTTAACATATTTATGTTATTACGTATCCAATAAGTAAGGAAAATAGTTTATCTTTTAAATGTAACAGATAACTAAAACCAGAAAGTTAGAAATAAAAAGCACAACATGTTGTCATGGTGATGAACAGAGAAAAATTAAACCAACATCCAGAAGCTTTGAGCTTCGGAGAACCTGTAGGAGCAGAGAGTCGTCCTCTGATGCCGCGATCGGTTTGGCCTCCATCCTTCACTTCCTGTCTCCATCTAACTCTGTTTGATGGTTTTATGCAACCAGTGGATTACACTGTGTGTGTGTGAGAGAGAGTGTTTAATCTGCAGGAATTATGGTAATTTGTGCCGAGAGACTGTGGGCAGCTGTGATTATGGGGCAGTGGTGTTTAGTGAAATCAAATCCTCGGATTTCAGCGAAGCGTTGGCGGCGCTGCCATCACTCATGATCGCTTTAACCTGCGGCTTTATTTACCCAGTTAAACATAACACTCATTCTGGGCTTCACTGCTGGGCCAAACTGGCAGAAAGGCTCCATTATGGGGAAAAAGCAGCAGTAATGTCTTCCCACACTCTGATTTTGCACTTTTGAGCTGCTAAACTTTGGCTTACTGACCTCTCACCCACTGGTTGGCACATTTTGTGTCCAAACTTTGTTCTTTATTCAATAAAAATAGAGGCTCATCCTGTTTTTCTGCTGTTGCGTGTAGGTAAAATGTCTGAAAAGTTCCCATTTTACTACGTCAAATTCAAATTTTGCACATTTGCGTACTTCCATTTGGGTTTTTGCTGCCCAAGCACTTAAAAAATCCACTCAGCTGTTCTTTTTGTCAGTAAGTTCTGGAAAATGGCCTGTTTCTAAAACCTTTCAGATTGGCATTCACTGCCCCTCGCTTAGCAACCCCAACCAAGCCCAGCCTGTTACCTAGCAACATCAGCAGCATTCTGCCTGTCTCCTAGCAACCCAAGCTGAGCTCCAACACATTTGGTGAGCTGGTTTTACCAATGAATGCACTTTACAATGGCTGCTGGAAAAGACAAGTGTTTTATTGGTGACTTTCTAGCCAGAAACCACTTGTTGCGTTATTGTTGGTTGTGCAGGAGCCTCCACTTCTGCTTTTCAAAGCCGTATGTATATATGTGTGTGTGTGTGTATATATATATATATATATATATATATATATATATATATATATATATATATATGTATTGTATAACTGTGCATCTGTTTTTATTTGTGAGAGAGAGTTCAAAATAGACAGAACTGAGCAGAGTAAAATCTCATTAAGAATTATTTTGTGCAAAAGATAATGTGGCCATGGACCTATCCTGAGCTGTTCAATGAACCATAATGGGTCACCTTTAAAAGCTTCATTTGCTGATCTGCTGAAGGACTGAGCTCCAGTCTCTGCTGCGTTGTAGGATTCCTGGTGAACGCAGCTGCTCCGGCGCTTTGCTACCCCCCTGAGATCCACACTCAGCTTCACCGACAGCCAGAGTCTGGGTCACTGCTTCCTCCTCCTCCTCTTCCTCCTCGTCCTTTTCTTCACATTGCAGCTGGCGGATGTAATTGAAATGAGGAGGAAGCATTTTCTTTGGCATGCATCGACACCAGTGATGTGGACTCATCACCTATGGCTGTTTTTATTTAGTTTTTAGGGTTATTGATATTCATGCGGTTTTGCAGCTTCATACTCACACACATCTGGGACAGAAATATCCGGCTCAACAGCTTTTCTCCCAAACCAATCAAGTTGTAGAGAGATGTTTTGTGTTTTTCTGGGCATGAGAGAGTTTTTTCCTGAATGTGTCCAAATTGTTTCTGTCTCTTACCTCAGAGCCAAACCCTCAGACCACAAACTGCCAACACCGAAGCGACGTCCAAAATCATCCCTCTTATCATTTGAAATTATGGTTGGGCTGTTTTCTATTAAATTCTTTGTTTCTAAATACCAATTTTTCCCTACTTCACATTTGGAAAGGTTTTTTTTTTTAAAGATTTAGAATGAAGGAAAACTATTTTGAGGACATTATTTTATAGCTAACTATTTTAGCTCGCTAGCTATCCTAATCTAATTGTTCAACTTTAATATTTAGCCGTCTTCAATTTCTCTTGTCACTCTTCAAAATGGCTAGCAGCTCAACCCTTTAGTGTTTAACAGGCATCTTTTTCTCTACACCACTTTTTGAAGTGGCTTGCTAGTTCTTTTAAGTAGCTTGCTTTACCAATCTAATGGCAGAAACAGGACAGCATGTCTTCAGTATAAAGCAGTATTTGGCTGAAGCCCTGTGAAACTCTGTGCCTCCTCTGACAACGCAGCACTTTGTTGGTTATCGACAAGCGGAGAGGTCTGCGCTGAACTGATCTCCATCAGATCTTTCCCATGATTGGCTGCGTTCTTTCTTCACCTGCCAGCTCCCATTAGGTTCAATCCTTCATTCACTTTTAACTGATTCCTTTCTCCACCACAGATGATGTGGAGATTATAGGTAAAAAGGTCAGCAGCTAAACTGAGAACCACTTGTCTGTGTTTGTGTTTGGGCTGGGCTGAACCGATATCTTCAGCACCTTCTGTTATTTATATTCAACCCTGGGAAGACGAAGCAGGGAGAGAAAATGGATGGATTGGTGGATCTGCATAGCTTTTAATCTGACTTGGACTGAGGACTTGCACTGGCCCAGTGCAACATTGTATTGATGACAAAGCCTCATATTTCACTGCAGAATATTTTGATGCGCAGAAGGGTTCATGGCCGACTAAAAAATACAAGGAATCCAAAGTACCCAGGTCGTCTGGGTGAAAAATCAGACTGTATTGATAAAACCTGTTCATAAACTGTTAAAATATCAATCAATTCTTAAAATTAAATATTATTGAACATCTTTTCAATCCCTCCAGGATTTCATGATTCTTTTTGTGATTTTTTTGCAATAAAAACCAAAGTGTTTGTGTTACTAATTTGGAAAGATTTACAATATTTGCGCTTATTTATGTTGGTAAATGAGACTTTTCATTACTCTCGGTACAGATCATGGGCTATAATCTTGCATCAATTAAGGCCAAGGAAGTTGTTTAGTACAAGAAAGAAATTTTTTGATCTTTTTTGAGAAAAATATACAATAAACTCCCAATTATACATTGGCTTAAACAAATACAGGGATTTGTTGATTTTGTGTAAATTTCCATGATAAATCTCAAGAAACTGGAAGGACTCATTGATACAATTTGGCAGTAAATGGATAAAAACTGCCTTGATTTGATTGATAAGATAATATTTAAGCACATTTAGTGTTTAGTCTAGAATCTAGAGGGCCACATAAAAAGCTACGGCGGGCCGGATTTGGCCCACGGGCCTCGAGTTTGACACTTGTGCAGGAGACGACCAGTATTTGTGGTTTTCTGAAGACAGAGTTTCAGAAAGAGAAGGAGTTCTTAAAGTGACAGAGCCCCAATTTCAATGCATTTAATGACAAAATCAAATTTCTTTTAAGTCATATTTGACATATGTACCACTTTAATAACAGAAGGCAACATAATTACTGGATTATGCTATAAAATATGCCTGGAAAACACAAAATAAATATGTGAAGATCAGATAATGAGCACATCTGATCCGCAGCACCTGGTTGTTGTTTTTGCTCTTTCATCTTAAGCACATAGAGAAACCAAGCAATGTCTTGTTTGACTTATCATTTTTGGTAGTATTCAGATTTTCTGAAGATTAAAGTTTTTATTGAAACTGCATCTGTTTTTGCCCCTTCACCCCTATTGAAGGTCAATAGGGGTGAAAGTTCGTACCGAAATCTTTTGGCTGATTTTCATCATCAAAGTTATTTTCGGTAAGCAGAAGCGGGTTTTGAAGGGAGCCAGATTGAAACGCCTCTCAGTCTGGTCAGGACAGATGAGAACCCGGGTCAGGGGTGAGGCTGTAAAGCAGTCGGTTTGTTTTGGTGATTTATGTGTTTGTCAGAAGTCTAACTGTCACCGTCTCAGCCCTGAAGGTAAATATCATCAGACTGATAGCCGCCGGCTCGTGTTTAAGCACAGGTGCAGACCTGCTGTTTGCATGTGGGTGTCGGACATCAGTATCAAAGGTTATCCTTCTCTATTTCGGGAATTTTATTTTGACTGTTGAATCTCAGATTTTATCCCTCGTTCTTTCAGACTTGATCTAAATTTCTCACTGCTTTCTTCTCCATTTCTGATCTATTTCTGGAATATTTACAGAAGGAAAGTTTCCGACTCCCACCTTTTGGTCATAAAACTCCATCTGCATCCTGGTGTGATATCTGGATCAGGAAAAGTTCATGTAAATGAAGGTAGACACAGGAGAACTCATCGGGACAGTTTTAGCACAATGAAAGGTCAGCTAACCCCACCTGTAAGCTGCAAACAAAAACTGAGCTGCCCTTATTTGCATACAGAGATCAGATCTCAGTGAGGGAACAGCCAAAACGGCAGCAGAACATTTTAACATCAGGGGGAAGTCGGTGCTCGCTACAGGCTAATTCCAGATTAAGTTCCTCTTTTCTCTCCCCTTATTGCTTGATAATATTTTATAGATATGCTATACATGCATCTATAAACACTTTAGCATATAGAAGGAGACTATATGCTTAAAAATGATGTTTAAAAATGCATATTGTGCTTACAGAGAAGTCTGAAATGTTTAGTATGCCAACTTCAGATAAGTGAGCAGACTTGGCTCACTATTTGGCAAGAAACGATAATGTCTTCTTCCCACAGTTAATTAATGCATAATAAACAGTTATTAATGATTTGTAAGTGTTTAGAGATTAATATCTTTAAACTATTTATTAGCCACCTATAAGTTTTTATTTACAATAATGAAGTGTTTTTGCATCACAACTAAAAAATCAGCAGCGCTAACCGTAAAGCAGTAATCGTAAACATTAGTTCTGTTAATGCTAAGGCTAACGCTAACTCTAACTCTAAGGCTAACGCTAACTCTAACTCTAAGGCTAACGCTAACTTCAATTCAAATTATAAATGCCCTTGAAAAACTACAATCTTAAAGCACATATTTGATATTGACATTAAATTTTACATGTTCTATAATGTTTATACTTTATATGTCCGTGTTTTTTCTTCCTGAACGTTTCTTCAGAATAAATTTCTTGCGTTGTGAAGGAAATGGAATTACTGCGTCTTCAACCTCTTCAAAATAAGAGCGTGAATATGAACACTTAACTAATTGAACAAATTCCTAACAGTCGATAATCAAAACTTCAACACAGATGTCAAACGTTATTCACTAGAAAGGTTACAAAACAGTCAACTGAATTGGTGCTGAAAAAGTATTTTGAGGACGAAAACCATGTTGCATTTTCACAGAATTCCTGCAAAACAAATTAAAGTTTGTGGTTATAACGTGATGGAACATAAAAATGGTTTAAATACTTTGGAAGCACACCATATTTTTCACATTAAAAGTGGAATAAACTTCATAATAATCTTTATTTTTACATCTCAAACAGCCGCCCTGTAACTAGGGGTGTGTCTGGTTTCTAGATCTTCTGTAAAAGTCATTTTAATCCAGTCCATGTTGTAATCTCCTATAATAGACACACGACACTGCTGGAATAAGTGACCCCATGACCCAGATTTTCCACAGTGAAGAGCTGCGCTCGCATCACAAGACTCTCGACTCGATGAGGGGACTTTCCTCGGACATGTAGGTCAGTCAGCCAAGCCCCCGAGTCACGAGGAAACCGATGTTCGAATCTTTGCGGGACGCGTCCGTCTCTCCCTGCTTCCCTCTTTCCTTTGGAGTGTCTGTTTTTGTTTCAAAAGCAGGAAGTGAGATCACCCCGCTGGATTTGTTCTTGATTTAAGATGACTTCATTAGTTTGGTCGATTTCCCCTGAGCTTCTTAGCGTTGAATCTGGGAAATTTTTGGATTCTTTGTTAGGTTTCAGTAAAATGTGGAGCCAAATAAACTTCTGGATGACTTTGCACTCATGAGGAAATGTCGATACAGATCATGTTACGATAAATAAAATGAGGGAAAAGCTTAAGTTTGTTATTCCGTCTCAGTTTTTAATAGTAGACAGCATTGTCTGCACTAACAGTCAACAAATACATAAAATATATTAAAATGCCAAAGAATTAAAAGGAAAACAATGTAATAAATGCTAAAGATGCTAAGTTATTAATGTAATAGCTCAAGATTAAGATTGGGAATCTCATAATCTCATACTCTAGCAACATTTTTTGATATTTAATCATGTTTTTTCGGGACAAATCAGTTTTAGTTTTAAGAATTTTGCAACTTTTGTATGAATTTAAACTTTTATCCAACATTTTTGTTCTGCAGAAGCCCAAGAGTTGCTTGTACACTTTGATATTTTCTACCTTTAAAGAAATAAAAATTAACTGTTTTTTTGACAGGCTTCTGGTTCTGAAGAACCTAAAGATCCAATTTAAAACTGGTTCACCTCATGAGTTTATTGGCCTTTTTGTTGCTGATTAATTTTTCTGAAATTCTAAAGTTGATTTCTCACCTGACAGTCCGGAAGACAAGCACGTTTGTTTTGGTTGTATTTACCCAGAATGCTTTAGTCCACTTACATTTACATATGCATTCGAACCACACCAGAGTTCACTTTAATCAAACCGAGACCGAGGTTTGTAGATAGATCAGGGTTAGCTGTTTTTGGTCCGCTTCAGAGTTTGAAATGAACCGGACTTTCTGTAGGCAGGTTACAGTTCCCTCTTTTCTGGTCCGCATCAGTTTGATTTTGCTTTCACATCTCCCCAAACAAACTAGACTAAACAGCGCTGGTGTGAAATTAGAGGGGGGTGAAAAGGAGTTAAAGTTTCGTCATAATATTTTGTGGCATCATTGTGATAATGATAAAAGTGACGAGAGGAACTATTTATTGTCATTTCTAGGTAACTTTAGGACACCAGTCACGTAAATAAATGTAATTTTAACCTTTAACCTTCACACAATTTCTCCACTTAATCAAATTTTAAAATTTATTGGTGTTTATTGAGCAAACAGTTGAGAAAATAACTACCAACCCCAACAATGTGAACAGTTTCAGGGTGTCCAGACATCATTAACTGGAATTTATCACAACAAAGAGAAATCTAAATGCTTATCTTGATAAGAAAGTCATCTCTGAATGATAAATAAATGCCCATCTCTTAGTGAAATCTCCATAAATATGGTTGTATTGTGGTTTAAAGTTGAGCTAAAAAGCAGCCAATGTCTAAAGAAAAAGAGAAAAGTATGAATCAGAAGAAAATCTGCTGGCTTTAAGCTTCTTTTCCATACTTTATGTTGAACGTTTAGAGAAAACCGCCCATAAAAGACAAGCTTCCTTCACTTTGATGCAGAGATGTTGCGGTTGCTCATGTGAATAGCAGTTAAAGTGGTTGATCTTGACGTATTCGTCACTGTCTGCTTGAGTTCAGCTGTCAGACAGATGTCTTCTCTGTTCTTTGGTTGGTCCAGACCATTAAAACCAGCAGAAAAACCCCCCATTCAGTTCTACGTTTGCATCTGTCAGCCTAACGATATGCGGATTACGCTTCTCCTCGGCCTGGTTGGTGGTTATTGAGCAAACAAAAGAGACGGGAATCAAACTTCCCGTGGGTGCGTGCGTCCTTTTGCTCGCCTCCCTGTGAAGTCGGCCGACAAACAAACTAATTTGTTTGCTTTGCTGATGTCGCCGTGCGGCGTGTTTGGGCAGGCGGAGCTTTTCATTTTAGCCTGACACACAACACTTTGAACTCAGGTGTCGGTGAAGCAGCTGCCAGCAAATCGGCTGCAAAATGTGCATGTGAGCGTGCACGAGAGAGTGTGTGTGTGCACGAGAGAGTGTGTGTGCACTTGTGCGTTTGTGTTAACAACAAAGGCAGCAGCAAAATATCAGCAGACACCTTCAGCCTTTTGTCTTCAGAGCAGCTGGAGCCGCTCCTCTCGCTAACCAATGAGCTGCTTCTGGCTGAGTGTGTGTCTAATTAGGAAACTGTGTGTGTGTGTGTGTCGATGGAGAATGAGCAACGTGTGTTCACGAGAGGAGAGGAAAGTTTTTTTTAACTCCTAATCACTCAGAATTATGCTTGGTAAGTAATTTTCAATCTGTTTTATGAAAGTTTTAAAAGAAATTTCATTAAAATAATTGCTTTTTTACTTGTTGCTCTTATTTCTTTCACGTTTCTGAAAGTCTCCGGGTTATTTTGTGTCTTTTTTCCCGTGATGTCACGCCGCCCTGCTGACCCTGTTTTCAGAGCTGCAGGATGATCCTCGCAGCTGTTTCTGGATAAACAGAGGATGTAAGCGCAGCGTGCTGACGTAGGCGTGTGGAAACCCCTCGCTGAGAAGGATTTAACCCGCAGTTTCAACTCCTTAAAACGACTCCATTTAAACTATTCAGAAGCAGCAGCACTTTACTGAAAGGGAAGCAAATAAAAGCAGCTGTTTGACCCAGTTATCTGTGCATTTGTAGCTACTGTCTACATTAGAAATCTTTGTCTAGATATTGCTAGTATTGAAAAAATACAATTTTGCAATTGCAGTGTTTCCAATTAACAGGAAATTAAATTAAAATCACGTGAATAAGCGCGATAGAAATCGTGGCCGTGACTGATATATTCAGGCCTCCAAATACTTGCGTGTAATTTTAGCAGTATCTGAGAATTATTCGTTTTGAACCAAAATTTAAACTGAAAACCAGAGACTTTGGTTTTATGTAAATATTAAACTGCTTCTCCAGCCAACCAAGCAGATTAATTTGAGCAGAAACGTCAGTTTCCCTGGTTTCATTCATGTTATTCATCAGCTGCCATGTTTCATGCTGGACTTAATGGATTCTTTCTGCTCGTTAATGAACTGACCGCTCTAATAAAGTCGCGTGTTGCAGACAGATTCATTTCCTCGCTGCTTTCATGAGGTCAAACCCAAACTGAGACGCCAACTTCTCCATCCTCACCTTGGTACTGGAGCCCGGTTAGCGGTTCCGATTCTCCAGATGTGAGCTGTAAATCATTTGAAGTCCGGATTACAGTTCAGGTTTCGCACTGTATTTATGATTGCGTAAATATGGCGTGAGAAATGATGGTTACGGTGTTGGACTTTATGGTCTAAACGTGGCGCTTTAGCACCTGGTTTAGCCTCTGGGTTGTTTGTCTCTTTTGTTCTTCGGAAACAAATTTTAACTTTTAAAAAAAACAGCTAGAAACCAAAAGCAGAAAGAAATTTCCGGTTTTTGAGCGATTCTTGATTCAGGATTTGTCTGTTCATCTGGAATGAGTCTATCTGAGCTCTTTTCTTCTGCCTGTGTGACTTTCAGTCCTGACTCAGCTTGTTGTTTCTCTAAACACCTGCTGCTTCAACCGCCATCGGATCCTGGGGTGTGTTTGTGTTTTCCTTTCCCTCGTTCCTCAGGGAGTCCTTGGGTGTTTCCTCCAGGCTCCTGTGGGACTTAAATTATACTTTTTATGTGAGAAACCTCGGCTTTTTCTTCTCCTTTGTGTTAATTAACAAGACACTTTGAAATGATTAAGCCTCACAATTAGCAATAAATCAATTAATTGCACGATAAATTAAAATTAGACCCAGTATGAAGTAGTTAGTTTGCGCTACCTGCCACTTAGCCTGTATTATAGCTGTATTATATCATTTTGAAAGCTACTTTGGCTACAGAGACTTATTAATCCAATGTTATTATTGCCGTTTTGTTTTTGTATATATATATATATATATTTAAAAGGTTTTCCAGTTCCTGTGTTAAATATTCTTTAGAAACTAAAGTTTATTGATCTTTGAGAGAATGTACTTGCATTGCCATTTTTATTGAAGGAACTGAACATGGTTTCAAAATGACTATATTATTGGGTAAATCAATAATTTTGAATTGCGATAAGCCTAGAAATTATAAATAAGAATTAATTTTTCTAACATGTAAAATGGGGAAATACAGAAAAAGTACTTATTCCCTCATTTGTTGCTTTTAATGCTTTTCATATTTCAGAAGCGAGGTTTTAGATTTGTTTGGCACGCCACCATGTAAATCTTGTTTTTCGTCTTCAGAAACTAACCCACTTTAAGATGTCACACTGTGCATGCTCAATAAAATAAAATTATTATTACAGTAATTCCTTCCCTGCTGTAGGATGCAAGATTTATTCTTTTTTTTTTTTTTTTTTTGCCACAGCAGGATCCCGTCACAAACATCCCGCAGAGACAGCAGGCTCTGCTGTGGATCCTGCATTTATTAGATCCAGACTGTAAAACGATGGATGGAAATGCAGGCAGGTTTTTAAATGTTTCACCTGTTGGCTGACATATCTGGTTTGATTCTGAACCAAAACTGCAACATTTGCTTTACTAGCCCTGCTGCTCTTTCTCAATGCACTGTGTCAAACCAACCAAACCCTTTGAAAAACCTGTTCCCCTCCTCGCCTGTGGGGGCGCTGCACCAAAAACCACGGAAGGAAACAACATGAAAACCTCTGAAGAAGACAGTGAGCATGACTTTCTTCTTCTCAAAATGTAAACAAAAATGGAGGAACGTCAGATTTTAGTGGTTGGAGGATTTCTGTTCTTCTTTGGTAAAGCAGCCATTTCTCCCGCTAGCGCTAGGCTAACATGTTTGCTTTGGTAATATTTACCCAGAGTGCCCTGTGCTGTAATCCACTTTTAGAGCAGTCTCTGGTCCGGTTGGCGTTCACATATGCATTCGAACCACAGCAGTGTTCACTTCAACTGAAGACAGATCGAGGTTTGTAGACGAACCAGAGTTCGTTACTCATTCTGACCTCAACAAACCGGAGTTTCTAGGCAAATGGACTGGAGTTTGATTAAAGTGGACTAAAGATGGCTGATGTGAATGCACCCTAAATGTCTGCTAATCCTCTGTTGCTAGTGCCTTGGCAACAGGGCTAACAGATTACTGGGCTGAGCACACAGCCTTGTGGGATGCCCACCAGTAATCAGGTTTCTGTTGTCTGCTGCTAAAATGTGTAACTAATTTAACTAGTTTGCTAAATCTACATCCAGTTTCTTTAAATTTCAGCACTCCTAATGATCAGAGACTGGTAGTAACTATTACATTTACTCAATTGTATTTACTTGAGTAATATTTTTGAAAAAAGTACTTTTAGGAGTATTTTTACTATGCTTTACTTTTTACTTTTGCTTGGGTAATTTTATTTTTGGAGTATTGCTACTCTGGAATAAAATTTCTGGATTCTCTGCCCATTGAATGAAGAGCAAACATGTTTTAACCAAAAATTCACCAGAGACACACATGCAGTTTTAGTTAGTCCTTTATTGAAAGAAACTGATTTGGAAATAATTTCTGTTGTCTGATTTTGACATTTGTTGTTACATGAATTATTGTCATTTTGTAATTATTGTCAAAAATACCAAACTTTGGACTTCCAGTCTTATGTAATTTTTAAATATTAAAATATTAATAATTTGATCAGTTTCTCTGTGCATTAGTAGACTTTTTACCAAATACTTTTACTTTTACTTGAGTAATTTTTTGGACAATTGCTTTTTTACTTTTATACACTAAAAATATGTTGAAATAGTGCTACTTTTACTTGCATAGAGGTTTTGGATATTCTGCCCATGTCTGAGAAAATAATGATTAATAAACACAAACCCGTTCAGAACCGACATTTCTACTGTGAAAACATCAGAATAAAGTTTATTTTTTAGGAGCTACACAGATGCAAAACTCCCATCCTCCATCTTCCCCTCCTGGTTTTAATTTTCTCCATTCACCTTTTCCCTCGTATCTGCGTCTCTCGTGTCTCCAGCGTGTTTGCTGCTGCTGCTGCCTCTTTCCTGCTTCGCTCTCTCTGTATATGGTCATAAAATCTCAGCTGGCTGTTTCAACACAAACCAGCTTCCCACACTCGCATTCTTCTGCACCGGGACGGTTGTTTAGCTGAGAAACGGTCCACCCAGGGTGTGAGTGTTTGCAGAGTAAGTCTCATGTCTTAACTTCAGTATAATGATTATCATTTCTGTTAATATCCTGCTAATCTTTACTCATCTGGACCCAGGATGTTAAACTGATGCAGAAACTAGCAGCAGGGTTCTTTTGATGCGATGTTGGCAGATAAAAATCTTCGTATCCTGTCCAGTTCTCTTCCTCAGCTCTTCTAACAAATGCATAAGAAAATACATTTAGTTTCCCATCTGGAGGAAATAAACGCTGATTTCTACAAGGTCAGAAGAAAAGCATGAACATATTTTTTTAATATATTTACATGTCTGGGTTGGGACGATAAAAGAAAAAAGTATTTATTAGAGGTGCACCGATTGCAGTTTTCTGGCTGATCACAGAGAATAATTCTGATTTTAGGCATTACCAGTTTTTAAAGTTTTATGCCAAAATATATTAGGGATGCAATTAATGATTAATTTTAGTAATTGATTAGTCTGACGATTAATCAGATAAACATTTTTTTCATTTGATAGAGGAGCCATGTTGTGATGACTTTCTGAGGGCGGAGATTCAGAAAGAGCAGGAGTTTCTTAAAGAGACGGAGACCTAATTTCAAGGCATTTAATTGGGAAGTAAAATGTATATATAACATTTTTCTAACATCTGAAGGTGACATAGATACTTGATTGTGCTGTAAAATGATAGTATGAGCCTGGAAAGCTCATAAAGCTGCCCTTTGGAGGCAGCTTGTAAACTGTAACTGACCTGAAACCAGTTACCAGTTTCCTCCTGAACCAGTTAATCACAGACTATGAGAAAAGTCCAGACCTCCAGTTTCTGTTTCTCCTCCCAAACTGAAGCGTTTACTGGTTTCCTCCTCGTCTCTGCAGGGTGTTAGATTCCCTATCGGAGATGATAATTACCGGCTCCATGCCACCAAACGCTCGCTCGCTCCCTGCAGCGGCGGCGCGGATGACGTCAGAATTGCTGATCCGAGCCAGTTAGTCGTGTTTCTGTGTGTTTAAGAAGGATTTGTCAGGTCAGCCGAGCGAACGGCTTATTTTCCGTGTTGGACAGATCTGGTGCCGGTTTAGTGTCACTTCGCCCTCATTTATCCGTCCCTCACTGCTTAAATCAGACTGAGCTCCTCACTGTGCGCTCCTCTCACTTTCAGCAGCATGAATCTTTTCTCGTCAGTTTTAGTTCTTAGAAATAATCAGGCAATTCATACTTTCTTTAAAGAAACCTGAATAAACAGCAATTAATAATCACTGATCATCTATTTGGCCATCAAATTTGCTTATTATCAAATTAAATGTGCCATAAGGTGCCAAGAAATTGTACCAAAGATCCTAAACTTAAGCCTAAATCTTCCTGTATTTCCTGATAAAATAAAAAAAATGATTTTTTGGTCCAGATAAAAACATGTTTAGGAATAATATTTAGCATATTTTCTACACTGCAGCTCTAAACCGTGCATGTTTAACATTCACAGCGGCTGCTTTCTGCTTCAGGGCTTCTTCTCCTTTCTTGACTGTCTTATTTTTTTAATTCTTGCACATTGAATTCAAATTTCTCTGCAGCTGCCGACTCAGCAAGAACTTTTCTATAACATCCGAATTCATCAGGTTTGGGAGTTGCAGGTTGCTGCTGGCTTCCCCCTCATTTATCACGACATTGACAGAGTAATTTTTAAAAAAAAATATTTACTTCTTCTGTGTGCCTTATTGTATTTATAGATGTCTATGCGTGCAGTGTTTGGACAATTAATAGATTGTATGCATGCTGCAGTGCATCATGGGAGTACAGTGAAGGAACAAAGACAGGAGACCGTCTGTCAGCTGAAGTTTTCAGTCATTTCCATACAACTAGAGGTCATTTAACATTTTGAACAGCTGCCAATCCTGAGCAAAGGAGAAAAAGTCTCCAAAAACAAAATGGCGCATTGAAATTTAACTCTAATCATAATGATCAATAACCTTTGGAGTTTAGATGCTTAATTATAAAGCAGAGTTCATTGGTTGGGAGAAAACCAAACTCATACAAGCTGTCAACCTTGGTGCAAACTGGATTATCAATGGAAAGAATCACTGGGCTGGAATGGTCTAGTCAAAGTCCACCTCTCAGCCTGATTGGAGGTGTTAAGAGAGCTGCTGTGCAGAAACAAATGTCTGCAACTTTCAATGAACTGAAGCAACATGGCACCTGCTTTTTGTCCAAATAATGGTTATGAAAAATTGAGCCAATATTGATATCTGATATTAATACGGCTGTTATAGCCGATAACCGATATTTACTGGTATTATGTATTTTTTCCTACACTTGTAACTCCATGCAGCGCCTACATTACTTCTCTACGTTTGTTAAATGCACCGTAATCCATAACTATCGATGTCACATGACTGAAAATATCCCACAAATTCATCTAATTTCCCATCGGGACTAATAAAGTATTTCTGAATTGAATGACAAACCAGAAACACAAAATGGAAATAAACATTTTAGTGGCCCAGTTTTACTTATCGTTTGACCCATTTCATAGTTACAAACTTTGCTGGATGGTAAATTGTCCCTGAAATTATTGCCGCAAACAATAATATTGTCATTTTGAGACAATTTCCAGCCAATTAAACTAATTTTCCCAGCATGCTTCACTAAATTCCCTTATAAGATTGTTTTTTACCCCAATATTTGCTCTTCGCTGCTGTAAGGAAACCCTGTTGGGTTTAAAATTTGCTCTTTATTTCTTAGAAACACTTGTTATTGTTCTCTAAAACTCTTTAAACTTCTGCTGCTGCTGTTTCCTGAAGGTTTGTTGATCATATTTTCAATAATCAGTGCGATTGGATTCAGATGTGCGTCGTTCTGTTTGGAAATCTGCTGAGTAGTCACTCGATCAGCAGCTTTGAGCTGAATTAAATGCACAGTAATAATTCACGTCCCAGTTCTCCTGCAAACGAACAGCACCATCTGGTTGGGGAAAATCAAAATGTTTGAACTCGGAGTGTTTTCTCTTCAAAAGTCTGAACTCGGTTATGTTTATTTGAGTCATTGTTTCTTTTTCCTAATGAGTTTTATGAGTGAAATTTGAGGAATGTTGTTTTTCCTGCAGCTTTTTATGACCTTAAGTAAACTTGAAGTCGTGTTATTCTGAACCCGGAAGTGTTGGTTTGATTTAATCTGCCTGGTGAAACACGTTTGATGATTTAAGGAAAGTAATCGCCCCTCTTTCTCTCTTGCAGGTGACATCACACAGAAGGGCTATGAAAAGAAGCGATCCAAGCTGATTGGAGCCTATTTCCCCCAAACTCCAGGTGAAACAAACTTTCTCTCTTCATCTTCTGCTGCTGTTCTGATCTGTGCGGGTTAAAAACTGTGGAATATTTTGATAAATAATTTAATGAGTCTCTTTAATCGCTAAAATCAGATTTTGGATAACCATGGCAACAGTTGCTGCCTACTGTTGCTAATGTAGTTTCCATCAGTCCTAGCTTACAGTTGGTAACACCAATGCTCTTTCCTTTGGAGTTTATGGGACATAAAGTGTGGTGAGAAAAGTTTGTGCTCACCTACAAGTTAACATTGTTTTGTCACACCAGAATGTTTCAGAAAAATGAACAATAACCTGAGTAAGTAGAAGACATAGATCAAATGATTTATTTTATTAGAAGAGAATCTATCCAAACAAACATGATCCACTATGAAAAAGTAATTGTCTCTTACACCTAATAACTGATTTTAAAACCCCATTGGAGGGTTTTAAAAGTTTGTGGGTATTTTTACACAATAGTCTGGTAAATCTGGTCAGACTGAGGGCCAAAATTGCAACATTTTGTTACATTTCTGCTGCTTCACTGAGCCAAACCAACCTGTTCCCCTCCTGGCCTGTGGGGGCGCTGCACCAAGAACCACTGAAGGAAACGACACAAAAACCTCCAGAGAAGAAATTGAATGCAACTTTCTTCCTCACCAAATGTAAACAAAAATAGAGTAGCGTCAGATTTCAGCAGGTGGAGGATTTCTCTTTTGTTTTTTGTTACAAACCATTTCTGTTGCATGTTTGTTTAGGTTGTATTTACCCAGGCTGCCCTGCTCTGTAGCAGAATTTCCTCTAGTAGAAAGCAGAGTTTTTCGGCCATGAAACGGCCACCATCTTGTTGAAGAATGGTTTTGTTTCTCATATGGATTTGGAGTCACACTTTCCAAAAAGTTCAACTTTTGTCCATCTGATATTTGGCCAAAAATTGTAAAAATCCTTTACAAATTAACAAAGAGTGCGAGTGATGATTGTTTTTTATTTTTATTGAGCCAGGTTGGTTTTGCCCCTAAGAAATACAGTAAATACTGTTTTGAAAGCTTCGTTGTGTCTTTATGTTGGGTATATTTCTCTCTTTTTCAACTCTGTTGATATGAATAATTTAAATGTCACAAATAAGCAAAAACAGGAAAAAAGGAGAGATTAATTTTTTCCATAAGTGCCTGTATTCTCTACAAGCCCACATTAAACCCTGAGTATTGTTCTGTACCTTTTTATTGTAAATTGAATGCTTTATTTAAAAACAACACGCCCTGCTGTGCAAATGTTGAGTCATAGCAGAGAAACTAGTTAGTCTGAAAATAATCAGGAAGTGGACATAAAGTAAGTCAAATAATGTGAGTCAAACTTTAAAAAACCTTCAGAAAGGCAGGAGAACTGGTGAAGAAAATCAGGTTAAAGGTCACAGGGAAGTAAGGAAGCAAAATATTTTAAAATCCAAACTTAGATTTACTTAAAAATACCAAAGAGGGAAAAAATCTTTTTGCTGATTCATTCTTTATTGGGTAAATAAACTCATCTTATTGTCCTACTAGTTGCTGCTGAATGTAGTAAATATTTAAAAATCAGCTTTTGTGTGGTTTTAAAAACAGTTGACTGAAGTGGCCAGCAGAGGGTGCTACATCGCCCTTCTCTTACTTCCCATCGACTTGCGTAGAAATGTTGATCTCGCGTCAATCTTGGTTGTCAAACTTGAATGTTTTCCATGTGCTGCAAAAAATAAAATAGTTTACTTTGATAAAAACCTGAATACAAACTGAACTGAGTAGTTGGAAGGAAACAACAAAGCTAATCTATTTATACGATCAACTCTTCAATCTTTGACTTCGATCTACATGTGGTATCATTCCTGTTAGCATTTACATGTTTATTTATCTTTTACTTTGACCTACTTTCTGGTTGTATTGTTTGTAGACCAGTAATAACTGGTTGACTGCTGGGAAACTCTTACTGGTTCTATAGCTACCAGCAGTTACCAGGAATGAAACCACAGGAGATGGATGTGACTCAACACTTTGTGACTGATCCAGCTGGTTGATTACCTTCATATTTGCTTTGTAATTATGCAGCAGAACTGAACAACCTTATTATTAACTATCAAGAATGAACGATGTCATTCTTACAGGAAAGAAGGTCAAGGTTTCCCGAAAAGAACCAGTTGGTCCAGATTCCTTGGATTGTTCTGTGAAGGAACAGTCAGAGGAATTAATCTGTCTCAACTGCTGTAAGTGAGACATAGAAGTTATATAATAAGTAAACATCTGTTTGAATTAAATACTCTGGGAAATTCATGGGAACTTTTCTGGGGGGCTTTGAGAATCAAGGCCCAAATACCAACATTTTTACCTTTTTCACTTATTTTACTGCTAATAATTAGACATTTTGTCACTTTAATAACTTTTATTAATAAGTACACCAATTATCCAAACATAGTTTTATTGAAAGAGCTGGTTTTTCCAGACTTTCAGTGAAATCACCACAGGTTCCCAGTGTTGTGACCAGTGGTGGAGTTTCATGGCCACATATTCAAACATTCAATGTTTTTGAACCATAAATGTTGGTTATGCAGTTTGTTAGCTAATAAACTATAAATTATCTTCTATTCCCTTTTGTATTGGTTGTGAACCAGGACTTATAAGATATGATACATTTGGAAACTTTATCACAATGTATCGGTTGTATCGTAATATCAGTGTGTAGAATATTTACATCTCAAACGACTGGACAGCAATAATTGTTGACTAATAGTGTTATAAACTATTAGAGACTATTATAAAGATGTTTTCATTCTAACATCATATTTAAAAGTCTCACACCAGCAGATTCTCACACTTTGCACCAATTATGTTACCCAAAATGCTAAAGGTCACAGAGTGATAGTAGCATAGACTAGAAAAAGACCCATATGGCCTCTGTCTAAAGATTTTCTACAATCGTAACACTCAAATACAGAGAAAAACCAGATTTGTAGCATTCATAAGAAGAGGTAGGATCATCTCTTCATGAAAAAGATGGCAGAGGTGCAGCATAACTTAAGTTATCAACTAAAAATTCAGATTTTTCTGCAGGTGTAGAAGCAGACTTCAAGGGTGTTGATGTGTATTCTCTCTGCTTCTCTCTCAGTCAATTGATTTTATTTGTTTAGCACATTCTAGCAACAAGCAGTTCAAAGCACTGTGTCATAAAAACACAAAAAGTCATCAATTGAAAAAATCATCATCAAAATCATCAATACGCATTAAATATGTTGGTCAGTGCTCCATTTATTATGGTCCAGAAGCAGCACTAAACAGTTGGGTTTCTAGTCCAGATTTTAAGGAACTTTGTGTTCTCTCCTTTACTTCTAACTCATTGTTTCCCTTTAAACCTTTTTCCCCACTTTTCTCCCTTTATTTTCTACCTCTGCATTCATTACAAGTTAAATAGACCCAAAGCAATTTCTAATAAAGTTTTATGTACATCAAGTGCAGAGTCACAGCGAAAACTTGTCAAAGTAGATTTGTTGGGTCCCTTTGACATTATTTTGTATTATATCACAGTATATACAATCTCTGTCAGTTTTTCCCAACATGCAGCCCTAATTTGGACCTCACATCAAATTCTAAGAACCTCTTACTCGTAGAAATTGTTTATTGTACTTGTGCAACCACATTTACTTCCAGTAGAGTATGAGTGTATTAAAGAAAATTACTTTCAAATGTTTGTTGTCACAGCAGTGAAAACTGGTACAAATTGAGGCCTGATTGGTTTGTAGATGGTACCACTTGGTACCCACAAAGAGGCGGATCCAGAAAGATGAGAACTGCAACAGTTTGAATTGGAGGAAAATGGCCGCCAACAGAACCAGTATGCTGAGGAAGATGACCAGTATGTTATGCGAGCTGGTGATAAATCATCACCAGTTGACTAGATTTTCTAATCCACCACAGATGGATGGTGCTGAGTCTATGAGGAATGTAGACGTCCTCATAGATGTGGTGGTTTGAAGTTTGAGGTCACAGTGGCACCATCAGAGCTATTACTGGAAAACACTCTCCTCTGTCTGTGTGCATGGAAATACAGAGTCAGGGAAGAGTGCATGTTGTCTTCGAGTTTGGGAATCTCAGGAAGTGCTTTGTGTTCAGGAATGAGGTGAGTGGGAGGGAAAAAATGGTTGGTATTCACATTGAAGCCATGTTGGGGGGGGTCCCAAATTCGCTTTGAGGTGGCGGATGACTCAAACGTCTTCCATGAACACAACCACACAACACAGAGGGATGTTTCCATTACTTCAGAGAACATTACAATGGTTGGACAAACCACACATCTAACCAAAACCTTCAGCGAAACTTGCTCCTGAGGGGCATCTGCTGGGTACCAACAGACCGAGACAGATTATTAAGATTCTTAAGGCTTAATTTATCCCAAATGGGCAAATACAGGAACACAGAGGAGTGTTGTGTATAAACTTGTGCTTGAATTTAGGATTAAAAAGTTTACTTGATTTGATTTTTGGACTTGGGAAAATTAACAAGGAAGAAATGATCAAGACTCATTTTAAAGATCCAAAGAAAAAAAAAATTAAAATATTGATATGAGGGACGACTCAAAACTTTAGCAATAAAAAGTTCTGCTTGAACTGCTGTAGTCCAAGTCTGATGTATCAACAATGAGGATTTTAATAATGTTATTCCTAGACATTATCACCATCACTTCACTTTATTGTTGACAACTTAATGGATCAAAATAGCAGACCTTTCTTTTGGGCTTGGGTTTGCAAGTCGGATGTCCTGAAAAATGCATCGTCTGACACATTTATAAACGAGCAACAGTCTAATGACATGAAAACTCCAGTGACCCACTCAGCAACTACATGAAGGGATTGATCTCGGTTCAGAACACAAATTTGATAAACTGGCAATAAGCCCTTACGGTTAAGTGGATCAAAGGCTTTCTTTGGCCTCTCGTAAGAAACCCTCTACAGTTTAGCTCTTCCATTCTCCATTTTCTCAAAGTAATTTGTGTTTTAAGTGGTATAGTCTTTCAAAAAATCTAAATTACATGGAATGTGGAGAGCTATTGAGAACAAAATAGCAGGATAGTAGTTGGTTTGTCCTTGGTCAGTTTGATATGGGTTTTCTCTTTGTGAGTGAGGTCTAAAAATATATTATAATTGTATGTGATCTGAGAGGATGTGAGCACTACGCTGGTTTCCTGCTCTAATTTCCAGTCCTTGGCACTTTCCATGTGTAACAAGCTGCTAAGCTGTGTGGACCAGTTTTACCAGTGGCTCAATGCCATTCTCCAACATTTTACACCCTACAACAGCCACAGTGTATGTTTCTAATATTTTCTTTCTGTAAAATATGTAAATTGTTGACTTCACCAAAACCAGGCCAAGCAGTAACAGCAGGTTTTGGTTGTTAAAAGTTGTATTTGGTCCAGATGCAGAAAGGGTGAAAACCATCAACCTGCATTCAGGTTGAAGATCACAATAGTATGTTTACATGCCCTCTGTTCCAAATCTCAAAAGTATATATATTCTTTTTTTTAACCAGAATATACTTTTAATGTGTACAATAATTTTATAAATATTAAAAAATTCAGATAAATATGGTCTCCATATTATGCGCCTCCAAATTATGTGTTCATAATAAGTGGCAAATACATTTCCGCGAATGCATTAACAGCGGAGCTAATTTTTTGTTTAGTGTTTTATATGCGTTTGCTTAACTCACTTGGCTTCCCATAAATTATTTTTTCTGGATAAATTCAAAAGCACTAATCATAAACATTAGTTATAGTTATGGTTAGTTAGCTATACCAAAGCTGTGTTTAGCAGAAGCTAATGCTGAAGCCCCAACATCAATTCAGATTATATCTGTTCTTAAGAGACTACAACTCTAATTTTCACATTATAATTTACATGGCCTGTTATGTAAAATTCTACTTGAAGCTTACATATCAATCTCCGTGAGATCAAACTTTAATCTCTGTGTTAAAATTTAGTAAAGTAGTTTAGATGTTTGTGTTCATGCTCTTATTCTGAAGTTGGTGAAGACTGTTGATGCAGCATTTCCATTTCTTACCCTCTTGTTCTCTCTTTTAAGAAACTTGATTGAACAAATAATAAGTATGTAACAAAGGAACAAATTAAGTGAATAACCAGAGGTATTAAAATGCATGTAAAAATTGAATATCTGTGAATTGTTTTGAGTCCCTCCACATTCTCCACCCATAATGCAGTGTAGCAAATGTTTATTCTCTACCCAGAATGCATTGCTGTAGAACTACAGCTTATATTTCCTACAGTAATCAGTTTAAGGCAAAATCAGCAACAGTTAGCAAAACTCAAAAACAAGCTAACTGAGTGAAAAGTCTGTTACATAGAATGACTTCCTGAAGCACAACCGTAGAAACAGGTGTGTAATTACAAAATCGACCCTGTTGAGGTTGTTACACCATGTCGCGACATGTTGCCATTGACCAATATGGCAACATGGTTGAATTTAACACTTCTGCAGTAGTTCCAGCTAAATATTGTGTCGATATATATGTAACAAATTTTTGCTGTTACGGTTTAGAGCTAGCTCAGCTAACTTTTAGGTCGTGTTGCACACCACTGTTGGTTACTCAGCAATCATACAGCTAGGTAAGTACTTGTGAGTTTTTATATAGTTGTTTATTTTATCTCATCCAACAACAATGACTTGTCAGAATGACTCACATTTTTCCTCTTATTTTGGTAAAGTTACAAACTAACACAGTTAAAATTTACAAGAACGAGGATGGACCTTCTTCTTTGAAGCCACTCCTTCCTCTGGAATGAGGCAAAGCTTGAAATACCATCCTCATCCCAGCTGTATATGTTCTGGTGAGGTTGAGCAACTTCAGTCATTTCTCCTCATTTAGCTGTCTGGTAAGTGACGGAGAAAATGATGGCTCAAGGGATTCAGCTGGAGCGAGAGAGGTTCTGCTGCTCTCTCTGCACCA
>NW_015113331.1:184387-189505 GCF_001443285.1 Poecilia latipinna
CAGGTATTCTGGATTTCTACAGCGTCTCTGAAACCATGACTCTGATCCACAGAGTTGAGACCACATTCACCGAGCCGCTCTACGTTGGACTCTGGCTGTCAGATGGAGCAACTGCTGAGATCTGCAAACTAGAGTAGAGTGGGATTTTTACCATATGAGCCACTGGTGGGTGACTGATAATTCATCAATGACTCTATTATTTCCTTCCTCCTCTTCTGTTGAATTTTTAACTTCAGAGTTTTGAAAGACATGTTCTGCTTCATGAAAGGGAAAAACATGTTAATGTTGTCAAATTTGAAACTGTTGCATTGGAACTTTACAGATATTTTGTGCAAAACACAGAAAATGTATTTTTCTTTTTTCAATTTTTCCACTTGGATTGCTTTCTCTATTTTAATATTTTTCTTCCGCATTTTATGNAANAATTACTTGGACTTAAGTAAAATATGTATATAATTTTTTTAACACTTGATTGTTTCTGGGGGTTTTTTAAAGTCAAATTCTTTATTCAGCTGCTTTGGTGTCTATGTGCAGATTTACACACCAAACTTGCTTCAAAATGAGCTGAACTATGCAGTAAAACGTAATTTCTCTATCTGCACCTTTTGTCTTCTAAACAATGAAGGATGTTTCCTTGTAAGTAATAGATTTATCTCTAAATATTAAGTTTTGAACTTATTGCACAGTGAATTTATTTTTCAAATGCAGTTTCTATTTTATTTTAATACATTCCATGTTCAGAACTGAGCAGTCCAACATGTTGCATTAAATATAACATCAAAAACTAGGTTTCAAGTTGGTTTTATCCTTCATTATAACAGAGAAACATGTAACACAAACATGAAATTGTTAAAAATATTTACCAGTAATAGTTTGGCCATAACTGTTAAGTATTAATTTTATCTGGGAGAACATTTACAAACTGTTCTTTTACACTAAAATACAAAATTCTTAGACATTAAAGATGGCCCAAAACTTTTGCACATTACAGTTGATGTGTAATTTGTTGTCTTTTGTCTGTTGTTGACTTTTGACATGAGGAACTTGAGTATCACATTCCTTTTGAGGCATGTAATATATTTTCTTGTCCTCCAGTAACAGTCACTCAGACATTCCCTTCCTTATCACAGAAAATTATCAGCTCAATACTTTCTGGGCCTGATCTTTAAAAAGTTTGATAGTATAAAAACAGGTGCAGCTTGATTGCATGTGCAAACTTGATCTACAAACAAGACGCAAACAGGATTGCAACAGCAAAATGACCTGCATAACAGACGCAATCGATTTAGTTTGCATCCTTTTATGAATATTTAGAACATATTCTGCAATTTTTTACACAATCTTTTTGAGACAAAATGCCATGAATAAAAAATATATTGTTTATGAGTGAGCGCTGTGGTGAGTGCAGTCTGTTTGGGAATTCTGGAATGGATGCTTTTAAATAGCTTAGTGTGTTAACAGTAAAACAGTCGAGCTTACCTTACAGGAATATGAATGAACAAACCACTTATTGGAATGAAGTTTGAACAGTTTGAGTCATTGATGGCTTCAGTTTGAGCGTACTGTTGAGGCTTGCTCCATTTGGAACAGGTTTAAGCATCATCAATGCAAAATCATAATGAAAAACAGTTTTTCTTGAGCTATTTTATCTCTGCCCAGACACAATCTCTTACTTTAGTAGTCCTGATGAGAACTTTAGCCGCTCAGGTGAGAGCAGTTGTTCCCAGAATAATCTTCTCAGCATGGGCCACATGTCTTCTTCCTCAGGGATCAGCAGCCAGAGACCATGTCTGTTTCTTAAAAGATTCCTTCTGCAGATTCTGAATAAAACCTGGATCTAGGCTTATTTCTGTATGGATCCAGAGTTCCTTTAAGAAGAAGCCAGTGAGGAAAGGGGTCAGGGTTGTTCCAACCTTTATTAATATTATCTCGTGGTTTTGCATTGTGGAAAGGCTTTTGTTTTTAATCTGATGATTTAGATTTGGTTGCCACCAGTTAGCAATCCACTGGTTCTGTCAAAGAACTGGGCAACTGGATTTGATGCCTTCTCTTTGGTCTGTTCTCTGTCTAAATGTTCAAAACTGTGACTGTCTTCTCTTCCTATCCCTGGATGGGCACATTTCCCATACGAACTGATCAAGTCTATGAAGTGTCATGGTAAGGTTCCTCGTCCTGCAATGCCATGCACTGCAGGACCTTTTATGGATGTTGTTAATTAACAAAAACTTAAAGGTGTGGTCATCTTTATGCCTCTGAAAATAAGCATTTCTCAACCGGAGGTAATGCTCTCTGGGTGGCTCATCCTGCAGAACATGGAAAGCATCAGAAGAGGGTCAACCATGGCTCAGTGGGTCGTCTTGTAAGTCGGGAGGTTGTGGGTTAAATTCCAGCTTCCTTCCATGTTGCCCACCAATCTGCGTATTGGTATATAAATGTGAGTGCGAATGGGTAAATGTGACTTTAATGTAAAGTGCTTTGAGTGTTCAAAATGACAGAAAAAGTGCTATACAAATTTGGGCCATTTGCCATTTTACCAGAAATAGCAGAAGCCTGATGATGCCTGTGTACAGAACATGCATCTCTTAAAGACTGACAAAGAGCTGAATGACTCTCAGGAATCTCAGTAGCAAGAGCTTTTTTGGAAATTAAACTCCTACCTGTGATTTTACAAATACCGTAAGCTTCAATTTCTCACAAGAAAAGTGAAAGGGTAGATCAAGGAGACAGCATGCAACCCCCTGCAGATTACCATGAATCCATGACAACTGATTATCTGGGTCAACTTGCTTGATGTCCCTAAAGAAGCATTCAAGTTGGTGAATACAAAGACAATGATAAAAAAGAGGGACAGGTCCACCTGGAAGGTGATTCTGGTTCCCGTTATAGGAAGGGTGGAGATATTTGAACTTATCTTGAGAAAGAAAAAAATATTTCTCATGGTGTAACTTAACGCTATTCAATGTGTGGATGTTTCTGACACTAAGGGGCAGCATAGAGTCAAGATGGAGGGCAGAGCGAGCCAGATTGGGTGTGTGCTTGTTCCTACAAGTCTAACATCCGGTGCTTTTCGTTGCAGTTCTCTGCAGCAGAGTGTTGCTGGGCACCATGAAACAGTCTGACCTCCAACACTTGCCCTAGGATCTGTGGAAGCAACTTGGGAAAGTTCAAAAGTGGGAATCTGTATAATGATTTCTGGAAAGATTGACTCGGCTCTAGAATCCTGCTGTAAGTTATGCTGGCTGTTGGCCAGTGTGCAGGCATTCTTTCTGACTTGCATGAAGTCCCGCCTTTTGGGATGCAGCATCTTTATCCTCACATGCCTTAAGATTCTCAGTCTCTGCTTCAGCTATCTCTATTCTCATCTCAACTTTTGAGAGGTCAGGTTCTGCAGCATTCTTTCATTACACAGTTCTCTGAACCCCCACCTGTAACTGAGAATATCTTTCAGCTTCCAGTTGTGATTTTCTCTGATATAACGAGGCAAGCAAACAACAGAATAAACATGCATCTTTATCAATCTTAAGATGTTCACATGAGTTTATTGTCAACATTTCTTGGTGTTGACAAACTTACACTGGGAACAAGTTTGCCTTTCCATAGATAATGTTTGCATGGTTCTTGCTGTGGTTACAAATTAACTGAAAAGCCCTAAAATGTCCACAGTGCCTCATCTGACATGTTCTTAAGCCTGAAAATGGTTCATATGCGGACTGGATACAAAAACTCCAGTGACCCTCTCAGCAGTTACATGAAGGGAGCGATCTGGCTTAAGGAGAGCCATTTGATTTCCTTGAGTCATGAAAGATGGCCTCTTCTAAAAAACCCTTTCCGGTTCAGCTCTAACATTTTAATTTCAGAAGCATAGTC
Source organism: Poecilia latipinna (assembly GCF_001443285.1). Classification (NCBI taxonomy): domain Eukaryota; kingdom Metazoa; phylum Chordata; class Actinopteri; order Cyprinodontiformes; family Poeciliidae; genus Poecilia; species Poecilia latipinna. The sequence continues at coordinate 188,255 of NW_015113331.1, forward strand.
TTTGAAACAAATCTAAATTACACAGAATACAGAAGACTATTGAGGAAAGAAAATAACTAGCCAGTATGATGCTGTGGGTTTTCTCTTTGTTGGGGAGTTTTAAAAATATGTTATAATTGTATGTACCATGATCTTAGAGGACATGAGCACTACACTGGTTTCCTGCTCTAATTCCAGTCCTCGGCACATTCCATGGCTACATGGCTGCTAGGCTGTGTTCACCAGCTACATTCCTACTGGATCGTAGCCACATCCCTGCGGCAGTCTGACACGTGAAGCTGCCATGTACCATCTCCACCAAGCCCTCTGACCACCAACAGCAGTCAAGGCGGGTGAAGTGTCACAACGACAGGGATGGTCAGAGCGACAACCACTGACTACAGGAAGAACTCCTACCTCCATTGTCATCGCTGTGACGTTGGAGTTGGTCTGTTGCAACAAAGGATTCTTAGAGGCCACAGTAGTGTGTTTGATTAAATCTTCCCAAATCTCCTTGGCATCTTGTCTTTATGAAACAGAATATTCTTTTGATGTTTACATGACTATAAAATGTTGAAAAATCCATATAAATGTTATCTCACTTCCACATTCATATGTTCATAATTCTGCTTCACTTAACAGTCATTCAGTTTTTTTCTTTTATAATTGTTTCTTTGTTTTCATCCAACAACAATGACTTATCAACATGACTGGCATTTTCCTCCCATTCTGGTAAAGTCCCAAGCTCTTACAGTCAATACAGGAACTCCGTCTTGAAGCCACTCCTGCCTCTGGAATGAGGCAGAGCTTGAAATGCCATCCCAGTTGTATATATCCTGATGAAGTAGAGCAGCTTACTCATTTCTCCTCACTTAACTGTCTGGTAACTACGTCCGACAGAGAAAATGATGGCTCAAGGGATTCAGCTGGAGCGAGAGAGGTTCTGCTGCTGTCTCTGCACCAATCTGCTCAGGAATCCAGTGACCATACCTTGTGGTCACAACTTCTGCATGATCTGCATCAACAAACGCTTGGACTATGAAGCACAGTCAGGCATCTACAGGTGCCCTCAATGCAGTGAGATCTTCATATCGAGGCCTACCTTGGTTAAAAACAGCATGATAGCACTTGTAGTCGAACAGTTGAAGAAGACCGAAGTCCAACCTGAGATTCCAGATATGTACCGTGAAGCTGAACCCATAGACGTGACTTGTGATTTTTGCTCTGAGAGGAAGGTGAAAGCTGTAAAGTCCTGCCTGCAATGTATGGCTT